>NW_027494082.1:0-198466 GCF_021521415.1 Bidens hawaiensis
ACCAAAAGGGTCTTCAAGTGTAAACAAGACAAAACCAGATTTCATATACGGTCATGTGAACATATGCGCTGGTCATGATCATATCCGCTGCCTATGATTTTCGCAAAACTCGTTTTTACATTTTAACACTACTATCAACCGACCTTTAACAAGACGAAAGCGAAAGATGTTTCGTGTACCAACAGACTCCACCTAGGATTTTGCTTCGTCTTGTTTGTTTAAACCCTTGACATTTTCGAACCTTCAAGAATAATAGTTTAAACTTGGTCGTCTAAAATAAAATCTTCGAAACATCTCTAAACATTCATCCGCATTACTATCGCATTCTGTTTCTTCGTTTGTTAAGATCTTATCTCCACACGCATCGCTAAATCATTAATATGTAAGTGAGGACAACTCATAATGTTCTCGTCTATGTTCTTCTTCAACGTGAACACACGTATATGTCGAGTCTCATACCCGAACATATAATCATGTAGAACCAAATGATATATAAATCATGTACTTACTTATATATGGATTATAGATGTTGATATATTCATGTAAAGATAAGATATAAACATTTAATACTTTTAATCTTCAACCTCCATTGATATGACATCATCAAGCTTCTACCTCCATCGATATGTCATCATCAAGCTTCGGTTTACAACGACACAAAATGCATAAAAATGATAGAAACGAGATAAACATCAAGTTTCTCAAGTAGAATTGGGGCAATACGGCTCTGATACCAATTAAAAGTTCATGACCGGGATCGGAATCATGTTTCGACGTTTACGAACAACTGATTCAACTTTTTAATGTACTGAGCATAAATAGGTACAATATGAAAAACACGATAGATATCTCGTATAAGCTCAAATTTTATTGATAGTAGTGAATTACAAAATATATGACAATTACGTACATGAGCTTGACTGGATCAGAAAATATAACAATAAGAGAAAAATGATCCAGAAGCTTACCAAATGAAACTAACAAACTATTTATAGTGCAGCATCTAACTTGCGTATAAGTGCATTGACATCCGTATATGTCCAAGTTGATATCACGTATATGTTCACCAATAATATACGGCCACAAGACAATGTATCAGTCCATTATATCAATCTAAATGTGGAAAACCGTAGCCGTGGAAGTCATTATCGATGCATTACAACATATCTATCAATCAATATGTGGAGAAAAGAAGCCGTATCCTCCACATACATATACGGGACCAGCTTGTCACCAACGTTTATGTCCAAAATCCAGCAACGTATATGACAATATAACCTGTATAAGATAGTTACACGGATCCTACATTAACGGATATCATATACGGTCATGTGAACACATGCGCTGGTCATGATCATATCCGCTGCCTATGATTTTCGCAAAACGTGTTTTTACGTTTTAACACTACTATTAACTGACCTTTAACAAGACGAAAGAGAAAGAACGTTTCGTGTACCAACAGACTCCCCCTCGGATTGGTGGTGGTTCTTGGATTTAACCAATGGGAAGGAACATACTATAATGAAGTCTACGCTCCCGTGGCCAGACTTGAAGCAATCAGAATATTATTAGATTTTGCATCATGGAAAGGATTCAAGGTTTATCAGCTAGATGTGAAGTCTGCTTTCCTTAATGAAATATTGGGTGAAAAAGTCTATGTGGGACAATCACAGGGGTTTGTTGATCCGATCCACAAAGACAAGGTGTACTTGCTCGACAAAGCTCTTTATGGATTACATCAAGCCCCGAGAGCTTGGAAACATTGTCTCAACATTTGTTAGACAATAGATTTGTTTGTGGTAACGTTGATTGTACACTCTTCACGAAGGAAGTAGATGGTCATTTACTGATAGTCCAGGTCTACGCTGACGATATCATCTTTGGTTCAACAAACGATCATCTGTGCAAGGAATTTGAGGATGTGATGAAATCGAAATTCGAGATGAGCGCAATGGGAGAATTGAAGTTTTTCTTGGGATTACAAGTCGAACGGCTATGATGGTATCTTTATACATCAGACGAAGTATGTCAATGATATCCTAGAGAAGTTCAATATGGTTGACTCAACACCAATCAGCACTCCTGTTCTTCTTAATCATGGAATCGGTCCTGATCCCACCGGGGAGAAGGTTTATGAGATGCTTTACCATTCCATGATTGGCTCTCTCATGTATCTCATCGCATCAAGGCCAGACATCATGTATCCTACCTGTTTATGCGCCCGATATCAATCCAATCCAAAAGTCTCTCACCTGACGTTGGTGAAGCGGATACTTCAGTATCTACAGGGATGTCCAGGGGTCGGTCTTTGGTATCCAAGAGATGATGTTTTTGAGCTAAGATCCTATTCTGATTCAGATTATGGAAGCTGTAAGCTAAATGCTAAGTCTACCACAGTCGGCTGTCAAGTTTTTGGTAGCAGGTTGGTGACATGGCAATATAAGAAGCAGACAACTGTATCGCTCTCTACCTGTGAAGCTGAGTACGTGGCTTCATCTAGTTGCTGTTCTCAGGTTCTATGGATTCAACAGTAGATGTGCGATTATGGTTTGAATTTTCTTACTACTTTATGTAGATAACACTGCTGTATCTCCGTAACAAAAAACCCGGTAAATCACTCTAAAAATAAACATATAGATATATGGTATCACTTCATTCATGATTGCTACGAAAAGAAGTTGGTAACCATAGACAAAATTCACACCGACGAACAAAAAGTCGATCTTTTTACTATAGCTTTCGATAAAAAACAGATTTTTGTATTTGTTGGGGTTTAATGGTATTAAGGATTTGGGAGGTGGGAAAGAGTGTGATCCCGAGGTTATGGATTCCGACCTGGTGTAACCATTCATCAAGGTTACGTTTCTTTGTATATATTCTATCAAAATTTTGCAAATAGTTTTTGGTTTTAGGGGGAGAAATGGTTTGGGGTAATACAAAACATTTTAAAAATCTTAAAATTCAAAAACATTGAAAAAGGTGAAAAATTCAAAAACAATAGATACTGCACCTCAAAACGAGTTTTGAAGCATAAAAGGAAAATGATAGTACATTGATCTTCTTGTTCCAAGTACTGTTAAATTAAGTATAAAAGTCTATTGCTTAATGTTCAGTGCATTTGTAGGCTTTAAAACAAACAATAGAAAAGTGATATAAACCTAACTAGCCATATTGAAATATGGGTTAGAATTCTAGCATTTAGTCTTGGTAATGAGGCATAATTGTAATAGCCTGCAATACTCAAGCCTTGTGTTTCGGTAGATCACCAAAAATAAAGAATTAATAAAAGTGTTTTAAGCATCTGGTATATAATCTACACTTCAACGATGTATGGTTTTATAACCTTAATTATTGTATTGATGGGATGCTTTAAGTTTTTGGAACCATTAGGTCTTTATGCGATTTATCATATCGGTGAATATTTAAAATGTGCTTAAAGAGTGAACCCTGAAAATTCATTAAACTTGATCACTTTGTACTTAGTACAACTTACACTACTGATCTGATCAAACACGCTGTTAGTCATACATTATCCCCTTGATCGCATCTTATTACCATTAAGAAACACACCACAAGGGCCACAATGTCTGCAAGCCGACAGATGAAATCATGCATACTCATCCATGGTAAAGGAAACTTAGGGTATTGCTTGATAACAGGGGTATGCCTTGTTGTGGAACGTTGTTTCTAACATTTCAAAATCAAAAAGTTTAAAAATGTTTTGATCTGTTGATTCTAAGGTTTACGTCAATTTGGGGTGTCATGGTAAAAATCAAATTAAGCCTGAATCAAGATTAGAATCTGATCACTATCTGATATTGTGTGCTTAATTGAACATTAATCATATCACTAATGTCTCGAATATTTTGTTTAAAAGTTTATGTGGACAACAATACCAATGACTGACCTAACATCAGACATAATAAAGCTGAAATATATAACCGTGATGGAAGAACAAATAGATCAATATGAGTCCTTGCTCAACTCACAAAAATAAGTTTCTTACTGCTCATGTTTTATTGTTTGCAAATAGTGTTTTGAAAAAATTTGTTTTGTTTACAGTTATCGAAAACCAAAAAGATTTTACATTTCTATATTATTTTCGACTTTGGTAAATGATTAATCGGGTTTGGAGATCCCAGAATCTGAATCAGGTGTTTGTTTATGTTAAAATTTTTTCAAAATGGGATTAAATGTTAAAGAATTTATTCAAGGTCATTAACTTGGACTTGATTGGATTCAAAAGTGTGGATTTTATGTTTTGATATGTTTTACTTACATGTCAAGCGGATATATATTAAACATGGAGTATATGTTTTTATTACATATACGACGTAAAAGTTTAACACATATACGGTGTATATTTCAAACATATACAACAGATAAGTATATTCTACTTATAAGGGCGTATATGTTTGAGATATATAGATATTTTCTGTTAAACAAACATAATAGAGTTTAGAAGTATCTAGTGGATCTACTGTAAACGGGATTTTCGAGAATGGCCGACAAACTAATAGTTTTAGAATTAATACTCAGTTATGGCTATTATGTTAGCTGCAATTCAGCTTAAACTCTTACAAAACTATCAATCATAAATTTCTAATAACATCTGTTTTGAGTCGGTTATACTACAATTCAGGTATGTTAATGTCTACCCAATGCATTTCTCATATATTGTATTACGTGAATGTTGAAAAATTGGATAAAATCAGAAAGGTCTTTGAAAACTCGAAATTGAACTGTTGAAGCTGTATTTTTGATTGATTTGACTGTTGAAGTTGTATTTTTGATTGATTTGGTAACTAAAATGATGTATTTTGAGTCATGTTGATGATATTTGATCTTATTTGTTGATAATCATTGTTATATTATAAAGTCAACGTATTATGAAAAAGTCAAAATTAAGGTGTTTGAAAAGTCAAAATTAACGATTGTGTGCGGAATCTTTGATTAATATATTCAAGGCCATATTCAGATATTCATTGTTTGTGTGTGAAATTGCAGATGGTTTGGTCTAAAGAAGTTGATGATTCAAATGATGATGATTCGAATGATGATGTAGATGTTGTTTACTCAAGGATTTGCAAGGAAAGGACGATATGATTGTTACAAGATTCCATTTCAAGTCTAATTTCCACAAGATGGAGGATTAATTCTCATTATATAATCTATTAGAATATAGGATAGAAGGTTGGAATATATGATGGTGTTCTTTTGTCACTATACTAGATTCGACCAAGGTCAACCGAATGAATCTTCGGATGCCTGGGGTGATGTCAAGCAGCCATGGCTAATTTGATAGATCCAAATTTTGAAGTTTATATGACCAAGGTCTATTAAAGAAACTAGGTGTACATAATGGGTAAAAAGTTTTTGATATGACCGAATGACGATTACAAGTATCTAGCATCATTCAAGGAGGAGTTTGTTAGAGCAAAATGTCTAATGCTAGATCTTATAGGATTAACGAGCTGGTTTTTGGTCATTATAGATTGTTAAGGACGTATAAGTTTGTTCCCAACATATAAGTCTTATACGCTTGTATAATAAATGTTGTAGGCTTATACGCCCATAGGCCATCATGTATAAGTAGGTCGAACTTTGTCATATTTTATAATCTTTGAAGAAATATTTTGAAAATCACGTGTACTCTCTGACATTGTTATATATATTCAAGAGTGATTGTTGAGATGAACTGTTATGCGTTTGATTCCTTTGCTATTTGTTTCCGCCTTATAGCTTAGTATAGTAAACATAACTTATTCGGTCCATGTCGTATTGCATTTGCTTGTATACTATGACATCTTATGATCTGGAATCCGGTCTTTCACTTTCTCTTACTAGTCACCTCATCTTCAACCACTTACCAAAATCATCAAATTTCTGACTTATCATATCAATCTCCTCATCAAAATCTTTTCTAAATTCACCGAATTCCGTATTGTTCGGTTTAACATATCTTACAGGTTCTTTTTCCAACACCTCTTCTAAAAATTAATTATCAGAAGGGATGAACTCCTGTTTATCATCACAAACTCCATCCATTTCACGTTTATAATCGAAATTGGATTCATCCTTAGTAGCATCCAACATCTTCGCTAAATCAGCTCTAGTCATGACAATCCCACCCTCTTTAGCATCATAAACTGCACCTTTCATTTGAAACAACGTTGTTGCAATCGGATCAACAACATACACCTCAGTATCTTCAGCAGATTTTTCACCAGTACTTTCATGTTGTAGAATTCTGACTTTCTCGAACATTCTTACCAAGCGTCTTGCTAGTTTTGGAACTTATCAACAAACCAGTTCCACCTCCAGTGTCATCATCATCATCATCATCATCATCAAAATCATCATCTAGATCTTCATAAGAATCACCAACAGATAAATCAAGTTTACCTTCATCTTCCTCATCTTAATTATCATCATCTTCTTCAACAATTGGACCAACTCCAATGGTTCCACAACCAAAGGTTCATCAACCTTTGGTTCATAAATAACCATATCCAACACAAGTTTTGTCACCATAGGGGTTGTTGTGTAGCACCCATCATAGAAGATGATCCAACAATTTGCTTAGTAACAATATCTTCAGATAAGATAATTGTTTCTTCAACAACCTTTCCTTTACCTTTCAAATCAGCCTTCTTTTTATCATACATCATTCTGAATTCACATTCTTCCAAACCAACATCTCCCCGACGCACTCTCTCAAACACAGTGTCATCTGCCTTCTCTGCTTCTGATAACAAACATATACCTAGCTTCTCTTCAATAATCACAAAGTATTTCATGTCTAGTTCAGTAAATCAGGTTGCGAAGAACGTTTTCTTTTACTCTCCAATAAATTTGCCTTTATTTAAACATTATCTTGCCTTAATCTACCATTTTCTTCAGATAAACTTTCAATACGAACATCCTATTCTTCAACACGAACCTTCAACAAATTGAATTCTTGTCAGGAAGGTCCATCGAAGAATATATTGGCATTTTCAAATTCACAACATTTCAAAATTTTTAACAACCTTCACAACAAGGTATACCCCCGTTATCAAGCAATACCCCAAATTTCCTTAACCATGACTGAGTATGCACAATTTCATCTATATGGCTTGCAGAAATTGTATCCCCTGGGGTCCGTTTCTTACTGATATTAAGACACGCGCAAGGGAGGAATAATGTATGTCTAAAATCATGGTTGATCAAGTTAATAATGAATTTGTACAAAGTACAGCAATGATCAAGTTTAATGACTTGGGTTCCCCTATTAAGCAATTTAATATTCACATTTTGTGAATACCCAGATGATAAACCGCATAAAGACTCAATGGTGTTTAGATATTTGAAGCGTCCCATCAATACAAGATTTATGGCAATAAAACCATATATCAATGATGATCCAATCACTAGTTTAAACATTTCAAAGATTTTAATTTAGGTGATCATGCTAAAACATAAGGCTTGAGTATGACAGGGTATTACATTTTTACCTTAATTACCAAGATTTTTGTTATAGAACTAACCCCCCTTTCAACTTGGCTAGTTAAGTTTATGTCACTTACTATCCATCGCTTGTTTGTTTTAAAGTCTACCAATGCACTAATACATTTAAGCACACAACCTTTTAAGCCTATTTCTTACTGGATTTGGAACTAGATGATCGATGTACTATCATATTCCCTTTTTGCTTCAGAAACTCTTTTTGTGGAGCATTTTTCAAGTTTTTGGCTTTTTATTATTTTTCAATGTTTTTAGCTTTTTCATACATTTGAATGTATTTGTATTTTATAGAAATATCTCCCCCAAAAATAAAAAAAATTTAAAATATATTTACAAAACTCGACTCCGATGAATGTCACTCAAGATCGGAATCCATAACCTCGGAATCATTCTCCTTCCCACCTCCAAGTTTCTTAATACCGTTAAGCTTTTGTAGATTCAAAAATATGTTTTTATCAAAAGCTTTAGTAAACAGATATGCTTGTTGTTCGCCGGTGTGAAATTTATCTACTCTTATCTTCTTTTCGTAGCAATCACGAATGAAGTGATACCGTATTTTAATGTGTTTAGTTTTAGAACTATTTACCGGGTTTTTCGTTATGGAAATAGTTGTAGAATTATCCACAAAAGTAGGAGTAGTCAGAAAATGCAAACCGTAGTCGCGCATCACAAAAGAACCTGAGAACAACAACTGGAGGCAACTACATACTCAACTTCACAAGTCGACATAGAGACGGTTGTTTGCTTCTTAAATTGCCATGTGACCAACCTACTGCCGGAGAATTGACATCTAGCAGTTTTAGATTTCACGTTCAGCTTACAGATAACATAATCAGAATCCGAATAAGCTCTCAGCACAAAATCATCATCTTTAGGATACCATAGACCGATTCTAGGACATCCTTTAAGATACCCCAGTATCCTTTTCACTATTATGCGGTGTGAGACTTTTGGATTGGATTGATATCGGGCACACAAACATGTTGGGTACATGATATTTGGCCTTGAAGCCGTTAAGTACATTAGAGAGCCAATCATGGAACGATAAACATTAGAGAGCCAAACATACAAATCATTCTCTCGAGGTGCTTTCATCAAAACACATTCTTCCGGTATTTTGTACCCCGTTTTCAAATTGATACATTCTTTATTAGTGAAGTGTGTGGAGAATCTCTTGTCACAAATTTGTGAAATGCTCAACAACTTGTTCTCCAATTCCGTGAGTTAACTTTATCAAACATTACTATGCCATTTGACAATATTCTTTCACCCACTATTTGACCTCCTTGGTTACCAGCAAATCCGACATAGCCTCCTCTAATTGATTTGACATCTTTCCTGTCATGTGTCTAAAAGCTCCACTATCCGTTATCCAACGTAAATCATCAGATGTTGGAAGCCCCTACAAACCAAGTAAACATTTAGTGAGACAAGTAAACCCAAGACTTCTGGGTCTAAAACATTGTAACACCCCGTAACCGCAGCGGAAACGTAAACGGGATGCAACAGACACCTCTGATATCAACCACATTGTTTATAAAGAAAACTGAATACATTAATATACTTCAAATTACATTATCTCGTATTTCATTACCGTCTAGGTGATGCACACATCATACAATACGATACATAATTCTATTTATTATAATGTATCCTAACATCCCGCACGCAAATCTTACACACATCAAGCACTTAGCACATAAGCAATCACTTCATCTTAATTGTACCTGAAAAGCATGTGAGAAAACGGGTCAACTAAGAATAGTTGGTGAGTTTCACAATTTGAGTAAACCATGATAAATCCATATCATAATATAATATTATCGATGTAATTATGCTGAGCCCACAAGTGAAACCTCTGACTATCCACACACAACCCCGTGGCATACTCCGCCCACAGACCTGCCCCAAACCGCTATGCCTAACATTACATAGCAAAATATATAGAACAACAAAATAGACATGTGCAACTGGCTGGGAAACATCAGCAAATCCATGCCGGACCAGTTGGGTTTGTCAGACCAATAGTACTATCCACACTCTACCGGCTTTCAGTTAATCACTCGTGTTCCGGGGCCTTAGAATGTTAGATACTCAGACAATTACCATCTTAGTACATTTCCGTACGATTCCCGTACAATAAAATATATATAAATCCACGCAAATCCACGCGTTCAGTATGTACTTAAACATTTCAGTAGTAACATGCTTCCGCCCCGAGAAAATATTTAAAAACCATTCAGAAAAAGGGGCTCGTGAAACTCACCTTAGCACATTCAAGCAGGTAACAACAATCATTATCAGTTAACACGTCCAATCTGTAATATGATCCCTACGATCGTTATTATACAATTATAGTTTATATAATCTTTAACCGTGTTAACCAGTACATCTGGGGACACTGTTAACCCAGTACTGTACCCATTCCGGGGGCAATGTTAACCCAGAAACACTTCTCCGGACTCAGATTGTGATATCGTTTAGAGTTCAATAGTCAAAATTACTACTAGTTTGTTTTCCCCGTTTTGCGTGCCTAGCACGGATATCCGATTTTACGTTTCAAAATGAGTTTGGTCACACACGACCCGAAAATAGTTGTTGACTGATAATTTAATTAAAGTTGTGAAATTAGAACTCGGTTTAGACGCCCCGATTGGCCGCGGGACCCGTTTCCGTCTTTAGTGCACCGGAAACTGTTTTATCGGATAAAATTACCCATATCATCCGAATTATTTTCGGATGATTTATTTTTACTTGTTTAACTCAGTTATATGAAAATAGTTCATTTTTAGGGTTTTTATACACCAGTCAGCTCGTTTAGGCGAGCTTTACCGGTTTACGCGTTTTAAGCTTTAAAAGTTTGTTTTTATTTTCTATTTAGCACAAATAATTATCCGTTTAGTCTCGGATCTTGAAATTTTGCACAAATCAATTTTTGACAGTGGGGAATTTTAAAAAAATATTTCCAGAATTAATTTTTATATTTAAAATTTATTTATCTATTTTTAAACACCATTTAAACACTAAATATGTCGTAAATACCAAACGACCTTAGAAAAATCCCAATTTTTTCCTGGATGACCCCTGCCATCTTCATAGTCCCCTGTAATTTTTCCAGAACCAAAATCTCTCTTTACATGCCATTTTCACTAAAACCGAGCTAGAAAACCCTAGAACTCGTTTAACCGAAAATCCTATTTAGACTTCTCCAAATGACCTAAATTTTGTGTGTGACTTATACATGTTATAAAAAGATTATCTGCAATTTTACAGAATTTTTCATGAAATTTAACTATTTTTCACCATTTTTAGCCAAAACCGAGCATTAAATTCACCAAATATTCATCCTTTGTCCAAAAATTACCAAAATTTTACAGAACTCATATTTTCATGTATTTAACACCTCTGTAAAATTTCATGACCTAACTCTAAACCGTTCACAATCTGTCCAAAAATCCATAACCGAACATAAACCGAATATACCTTTTGTTTTCCGCCACTACAAGCTACAAACTCGTCTTTCCGCCTTATCTACCACTAAACACAGAACCTACAACCAACATACCACAATACCAAGCAAGTTACACTCACGATCAAGCCTCTTACACTATGGTTTCGGTTATTGTTCCAAAACTAAAGTTTAAACCGTAAAAATTCGTTTTTGGTTCGTTTAACTCCTTTCTTGGACCAAGATCCCTTGTATAACCCGTATACATCACTTGATCATGCAAGAATCGGTTTTCATCTTTGAAACCTCATTTTCTTGCAAATAAACTCAAAATATGGAACTAAAATCAAGATTTAGCCATCACAATATGCAATTACCTTGAGTTTTCTTGCTAAAAAATCTGGATTTTGGATCACAAAATGGAGAGGAGATGAAGAATGTTGATATGTTTGATGTAAAAAAGAAAAATGAGAGCATGGGGATAACCCCATTTCCGATCGGAATATGAGGGGGTGGGGTGGGACCCACCTCTCCATTTCTAGCCACATGTTTGGATTCTCGAAATCCGGATAATGTTTTGGATAATCTGGTTCAGTTCGTTTTTCGGTTAAATGTCTAATTCGGCTTAAAACGAGGTTAAAACGGTCGTTTTCGGCTTAAAAAATGAAATTTATATAAAACCGATTTAAAAACTTTAAAAACTTAAACCATGGCATTTATTATCTTAGAACATCATATTATTAATAGTTGCGCATCTTTTTCGGCTTGATCGATCGTCTCTTGCTCGGTTTGGTATTAAAGGTTTCGTTTAATGTACCGACGTACCATTAAATCGAAATTCTTTGTCTGTGCCGTATTTTACTTATCCCGAAGCATTAATGCTCCGTAAAATCACTAAATATTAGAGATATCGTCTATAATTGAACCCTCGATTCGTTCAGGTTTCAATAACTATCGATCGATTAATCGCATATTCAATACGATGAATCATATATTCACGTACAATCAATACAGTGAACCATGTATTCTCGTATAATTACTATGGTAATTCATGTACCCGACATTAAATATAGCATAGCTATTGTCTACCGGTTAGGGTATACCTGGTTTCGTCGGAATCGTTACATTCTCCCCTCGTTAAGAAATTTCGTCCTCGAAATTTTACATGCCCACTATACCCTTCCGAAAGAAAGGTGGGGGTTTTTCCTTCAGAATTCACCCTCGCGTTACCAGGTATAATCTGGTCCTCGCTGTGAATTCCACTTAATCTTAATCAATAAAGCTTGGTATGTCCAAACTGTTTAGTTTTCCCGTCTACTATCTCTACGGAATTATTTATGATATCAAGTATGTCTTCTATGAGTACCTCCATTAGTAGTACTTTCGTTGCCTCATCGCTTAGGTACTTTTCAATCCGTATACATGGCAAAACGTCATGTATAGTACTTAGCCCCTGGAGTACTTTAATAGATAAACTAAATGACCAATCATGGAGATAGTCTCATGAGGTCCAATATATTAAGGAGCTATTTTCGGTTTTGCCAAACCTTATATCACCTCTCTAAGGTGATGCCTTAAAAATACCTTGTCGCCTCTTTCCAACGACAATGGTTTCCTTTGAATGTTGGCATAAATCCTTTGCCAATCTCGCGCCGCTTTCAACTTATCTTAAATATTATAAATCCGATTGGTTGTTTCACGAATCAATTTGAAAGAAATGGCTTGGTTGACGCCCATTTTCAATTTAACAATTTGGTGATAATTACTTCACCCATAGAAAGCTTCAAGCTCTCGATGCTTCCTTCCCCGCCTTCCAATAATGGAAGTAGGATGACTATTTCGATCTGAGATAATTGAAAATGGTACTCCACGACGAGATACCATTTCACCGTCATGAACTTGGGCGAGAATTCATTGTGGTAATCGTCATGGATTGGGATGAAATGCGAGGATTGGTTAATCGATCCGCGATTACCCAAATTGCATCATGTCCTCGGGACGTCTTAGGGAGATGTGTCACAAAATCCATCGTGATTTACTCCCACTTGCATTCAGGAACTTCCGGTTGTTGTAATATCACAATTCTCGCACAAGTCGTACACTTACCGACATACGTTGCTATATCCTTTTTCATACCCGGCCACCAGTAGATCTCCTTCACATCCTTGTATATCTTATCCGATTCCGGATGTATGGAATATTTCGATCTATGCGCTTCGTTTATGATCAATTCACGAAGGTCATGGAGGGTCGGGATCCAAACCCGATTTTTGAAATAGAGAATTTCGTCCCCGCGTTGTTCGAAATTCTTCTCATTGCCGTAAAGTCCCTCCTTTTCCAATTGTTCCTCTTTCAACGCCTCACGTTGAGCGACTCGAATCAGGTCCGAAAGGTTCGACTGGACTATCATCCCCAGCGCTCGCACTCGCAATGGCTTAACCCGATCTTTCCTACTCAAGGCATCGGCTACGACGTTAGCCTTGCCGGGGTGATAACGGATATCACAGTCATAATCGTTTAACAACTCGACCCATCTTCGTTGCCTCATATTCAGTTCTTTCTGATCGAATATGTGCTGCAAACTTTTATGATCGGTGAAGATGGTGCACTTCGTACCGTAGAGATAATGTCTCCAGATTTTAAGTGCGAAGATAACCGCTCCCAGTTCTAAGTCATGAGTAGTGTAATTTTTCTCGTGTACTTTTAACTGTCGGGAAGCATAGGCTATAACCTTATTATTCTGCATCAACACGCATCCTAACCCTCTACGCGATGCGTCACAATACGCGACAAAACCATCGTCTCCATCGGGGAAACTTAAAATCGGCGCTTGGCACAATTTTTTTTTTTTGCTTTAACGTTTGAAACGCCGTTTCCTGCTCTTCTCCCCATTCATACTTTCGATCCTTTTGAGTCAGGAGAGTTAAAGGTTGGGCGATGCTGGAAAAGTTCTCTATAAATCGACGATAATATCCAGCTAAGCCTAAGAATTGGCGGATTTCCTTTGGCGATTTAGGCGCTTGCCAATTCTTAATTGCTTCGACCTTACTCGGATCAACGTGTATTCCTTGGTGGTTTACAACGTGACCGAGGAATTGCACTTCTTGTAACCAGAAGTTACACTTGGAGAATTTTGCATACAACTTCTCCTGATTCAGAAGCTCTAAAATTATTCTTAAGTGTTGCTCGTGCTCTTCTTTACTTTTCGAGTAAAGAAGAATATCGTCAATAAACACGATGACGAATTTGTCGAGGTAGGGTTTACAGACTCGATTCATGAGGTCCATGAAGTCCGGCGCATTTGTTAGCCCGAACGGCATAAATAAGAATTCATAATGGCCGTAACGAGTCCGAAACGCCGTTGTTGCAACGTCCTCCTCTTGGATTTTTCATTTGGTGATAACCATATCTAAGATCAATTTTCTGAAAAATAAATCGCCCCTTGCAGTTGGTTAAACAGATCATTTACTTCGAAGAAGTGAATACCTATTCTTGATCGTCACTTTATTCAATTCTCCCTAATCAATACATATCCTAACACTTCCGTCCTTCATTTCCCAAATAACACTGGTGCACCCCATGGTGACTAACTAGGTCATATAAAACCTTATCCAATAATTCTTGCATTTCAGTTGGTGCAAGTCGGTAGGGTGCTTTAAATCGATTCTGAATTCGACCTGTCGGGTTGGCGGTAATTCAGGAAGTTCTTCTGGGAAAACTTGTGGAAATTCGCGTACCTCCGGGATATTTTCTGTATGTTTTCTTTTAAATCGTACACTTTTCTCTGTATCTAATCGCTTCATCGTCCGAAAGAGAGCTTCTAATCATCTTCTTTTCATATTTGATTTCAGCTTCATGTTGAGTTAGCCAATCCATGTTAACTATTACGTCAAAACTTCTTAACTTTACTGGTCGTAGGTCAATAAGGAAAGGTTAATCGTTCAGAATAATAGGACAATTCCGAACAATTTAGTTAACCATTAGGGATTTACCGTTAGCGATTCTACAGTATAGGGTTCTATAGTTTCACTATTCGGTATCTTTCCAAAGGGTAGGAGGTTAACAGAAACTAACTTCTATCGGCGACCGTAAAAATATCACTGAAGCCTATTGATTTAAAACTACAACATATTTAATACCACCTTTGGATCATGAGGTGCTTTATTCGAATTACTCACAAAGGCACGGCTCCTTGCTTGATCAAAGGTTGATGCTTGTCATGAGGTTCGTCTTCCCACGACACCTTGGTTCAACTTCGGGCAATTTCTCTTGAAACGTTCTGTACTGCCACATTCATAGCAAGTACAACTGTTTGGCATAATTTGGTTTCTTTGGATGGATTGTTATTGAAGCTGTTGGGTTCGGAGTGGTTGTACACGAATGGGTTGGGGTTGCCGGTTCACTTGGCTATAATTGGTTCTACAATTAGGGCATTACGTCCATCTTTACCACACCTGTGGCCTACTATCACTCGACATTCTTCTTCCTGCCGATAACCATATTTTCCACATTTAGGGAAGGACCCTTCATGCGGTTCATGTTTCACACCAGAACTAGTCTCAGTATAATTCTGGGTTGTAGGACATACCTACTTATTCAAAAGACTATTTTGCACTATACCGTTATCATTTCTCTTCTTTAACACTCGACGTCTCACCTAACGTCCTTCCAGTCCGCTTCCCATAGAGTCAAATATATCAATGCTGGCTTGTGACACAACCCTTCCAAAGGTTGTATATTTTACAGAATTGACTATACTCCTTATCGATGGAGTTAGTCCCCAATATAGCGCTCACTTCGCTTAGTTTCAGGAGTAATTAGCCATGTTACTAGACATGACAATTCATTCAAACGATTAGCGTGTTCTAAGTGATCAGCACCCAACATTTCTCTCTCCCATAGCTCAGTTTCCAATCTCTGAACTTAATTACTCGAATAAAAGTGCTCTAGCCCAAGAATTTTAAATTCTGACCATATCATCTGAGTAAAAATTTTCTAACTATAATCTTGTACCATCGTGTTCCATCACGATACAACGTAATCTACCAACATATCTGTAGCATTTTTCACTACACAATGTTCTAGACTCTTGCCAATATCCTTAACCATTTCGATCTTTTCTATCCACTCGCTAATCTATTCCTCCCTTTACCATCAGCAAACTATTAATAATTTCCTTAACACAACCAACAAACATATCCTTCATACCGGATCTAATTCATTACGACTACTATTCATGTTTAGTTTATAACTAATACTTGTAGTCATAATAGTATTCGGTGGGACATTATCACTTTTAGTAATAACACTAAGAATTGAAATATTCATAATCATGTGATTGCTCGATCTGTAATTCTGCGATCACATTTGCATCAACACTATCTGTGATCTGTGATACGACATTCGGTATCATCATCTGCTATCTTTGAGCAATCAACTGAATCCTATCAATCTCCATCATTGGAGTTACTCTTTTTATGTCATTCTGCCGTACCCATCCCGTACGCAGTAATCACAACTAATCTCACCGTGTAACTCGTTACCAGCTCAATCATATCAGCAGGTACACATACACCAAATATTATCATACATAGTACACATACCGGTATCTAGTATATATGTCCCACAAATATAATAACATATGGACTTAACCTGACGTCGGTTAACGTTTAAATATGTTTCATAACCCTTGTCACCAACTGACATATAGATCTTTCTCAACAAAGATTAATGTTTAATATGCTTGATTTCAATATCCTTCTGCTTGTCAGCATAACCGATACATGCTCACCGTGAGCACCAAACGATTACGTACCACGGAGTTATAATATCCGTGTCTATTTGTATATCCTGCATACACGGTATACCACCTACGAACGAACAACCAACTATGCTATAATGATTCCAACACCTCTTTGTGTATGGGTAATCATTCTATTTGAGTATACATGGGTATAGGCATCTAACGGGTGTAAGGATAACATAGGGAGTTGCAAGGTTCAAGGTAATCGCGCAACCCATGTTGCCTTCAAATATTCTCAATTACTATTATGGGAAACTCTATCACTTGTTCAGTCAATGTCCTCAAGCGTTCTAGGTTTGCTAAAATCGGTAATTCTCGATCTGGAGGTGGTATGTCTCATATGTTTGAAAGTGAGAAATACACATATATATTATTTTTATCTGCTCATTTATCATCAAATTTATTATTATTATTATTATTTATTTTATTTTATTTTATTTATTTATTTATTTGTTTTTTTACCTTAATGGAATAAGAATGGGTTCAGGTGCAGATCCGTCCGTACGTGAGGGTCGGCGGTTCAGGTGAACATAGGGGGTTATTAGGATATACGGTACCGGTGTTGGTAGGGTAAGGGATTTATCAATTTTGGTTGGGAGTGACGGTTACTAGGTATTTCTGGTTAATGTCAAACGGGAGAGCTACTTTGGTACTATCATAACTATGGCCCGATAAGTCAGACTTATCATCAACCGATGCTCTAGAAATTTCAGCATCCTCGGTACTTTTATTATTTCATCCCCCGGTTCCTTATCCGGGTCCTATTTCTCAATACATGTACCCACAAGATATGTACATATATATATACACACATTAGCACGTATAAATAATATTATATACTTTACACATATGTTGCCATTTTTACCTATTAATGTACCCCGTGACTTCCCCTGAATTCCCTCGTGCGGACAAGTCTGTTATTATGTTCCGGACCATAATAACTCACTTGTCCATCCAAGTTCATCCAGATCCCGTCACTATATATTATTAGTTGATATTCAGATCCTATCATACTTGAGCTACTGGTTATATTTTAGGTATCTTTTAAAGATATCCTAATTCTTTATAACCAATGGCTCTGATACCAAGTTCTGTAACACCCCGTAACCGCAGCGGAAACGTAAACGGGATGCAACAGACACCTCTGATATCAACCACATTGTTTATAAAGAAAACTGAATACATTAATATACTTCAAATTACATTATCTCGTATTTCATTACCGTCTAGGTGATGCACACATCATACAATACGATACATAATTCTATTTATTATAATGTATCCTAACATCCCGCACGCAAATCTTACACACATCAAGCACTTAGCACATAAGCAATCACTTCATCTTAATTGTACCTGAAAAGCATGTGAGAAAACGGGTCAACTAAGAATAGTTGGTGAGTTTCACAATTTGAGTAAACCATGATAAATCCATATCATAATATAATATTATCGATGTAATTATGCTGAGCCCACAAGTGAAACCTCTGACTATCCACACACAACCCCGTGGCATACTCCGCCCACGGACCTGCCCCAAACCGCTATGCCTAACATTACATAGCAAAATATATAGAACAACAAAATAGACATGTGCAACTGGCTGGGAAACATCAGCAAATCCATGCCGGACCAGTTGGGTTTGTCAGACCAATAGTACTATCCACACTCTACCGGCTTTCAGTTAATCACTCGTGTTCCGGGGCCTTAGAATGTTAGCAACTCAGACAATTACCATCTTAGTACATTTTCGTACGATTCCCGTACAATAAAATATATATAAATCCACGCAAATCCATGCGTTCAGTATGTACTTAAACATTTCAGTAGTAACAAGCTTCCGCCCCGAGAAAATATTTAAAAACCATTCAGAAAAAGGGGCTCGTGAAACTCACCTTAGCACATTCAAGCAGGTAACAACAATCATTATCAGTTAACACGTCCAATCTGTAATATGATCCCTACGATCGTTATTATACAATTATAGTTTATATAATCTTTAACCGTGTTAACCAGTACATCTGGAGACACTGTTAACCCAGTACTGTACCCATTCCGGGGGCAATGTTAACCCAGAAACACTTCTCCGGACTCAGATTGTGATATCGTTTAGAGTTCAATAGTCAAAATTACTACTAGTTTGTTTTCCCCGTTTTGCGTGCCTAGCACGGATATCCGATTTTACGTTTCAAAATGAGTTTGGTCACACACGACCCGAAAATAGTTGTTGACTGATAATTTAATTAAAGTTGTGAAATTAGAACTCGGTTTAGACGCCCCGATTGGCCGCGGGACCCGTTTCCGTCTTTAGTGCACCGGAAACTGTTTTATCGGATAAAATTACCCAAATCATCCGAATTATTTTCGGATGATTTATTTTTACTTGTTTAACTCAGTTATATGAAAATAGTTCATTTTTAGGGTTTTTATACACCAGTCAGCTCGTTTAGGCGAGCTTTACCGGTTTACGCGTTTTAAGCTTTAAAAGTTTGTTTTTATTTTCTTTTTAGCACAAATAATTATCCGTTTAGTCTCGGATCTTGAAATTTTGCCCAAATCACTTTTTGACAGTGGGGAATTTTATAAAAATATTTCCAGAATTAATTTTTATATTTAAAATTTATTTATCTATTTTTAAACACCATTTAAACACTAAATATGTCGTAAATACCAAACGACCTTAGAAAAATCCCAAATTTTTCCTGGATGACCCCTGCCATCTTCATAGTCCCCTGTAATTTTTCTAGAACCAAAATCTCTTTTTACATGCCATTTTCACTAAAACCGAGCTAGAAAACCCTAGAACTCGTTTAACCGAAAAACCTATTTAGATTTCTCTAACTGACCTAAAATTTTGTGTGTGACTTATACATATTATAAAAAGCTTATCTAAAATTTTCCAGAATTTTTCATGATATTTAACTATTTTTCACCATTTTTAGCCAAAACCGAGCTTTAAATTCACCAAATATTCATCCTTTGTCCAAAAATTACCAAAATTACACAGAACTCATATTTTCATGTATTTAACACCTCTGTAAAATTTCATGACCTAACTCTAAACCGTTCACAATCTGTCCAAAAATCCATAACCGAACATAAACCGAATATACATTTTGTTTTCCGCCACTACAAGCTACAAACTCGTCTTTCCGCCTTATCTACCACTAAACACAGAACCTATAACCAACATACCACAATACCAAGCAATTTACACTCACGATCAAGCCTCTTATACTATGGTTTCGGTTATTGTTCCAAAACTAAAGATACCTAAAATATAACCAGTAGCTCAAGTGTTATAGGATCTGAATATCAACTAATAATTTATTGTGATGAGGTCTGGATGAACTTGGATGGACAAGTGAGTTATTATGGTCCGGAACATAATAACAGACTTGTCCGCACGAGGGAATTCAGGGGAAGTCACGGGGGACTTTAATAGGTAAAATTGGCAACATATGTGCAAATATATGATAATATTGTGTGTGGTCAAGTTGTATAAGTAAGTGTATATTAATTTGATTACGATTTACACTATGGAAAGAACTATATGTTTGTTAACTTGTGTGCATGTTAGAATGTCAAGAACACCTAGTGTATCGATGGAGGAGGACCCGGAGGAAGTCAGCTCCGGGAACTCTGGGAGCCTCCCCGTATCATCCAGCTCTGAGCCTAGCGAGGCTAGTGTTAGGAGCTCTAGCCAGTCCTCCCCTGCCAGGATTGCTAGATCTCCTACCCCACCCGCACCACAGGCCGTCCCTATCCCTCCCGGATTCGGACCCCGCCTCACGGCGCGGATCAGTGTTCCGCAGGTCCCACCTACCTCGCCCCCACCCAGACCTGCTACCCGTAGGGGCGAGTCCTCCCGCTCCCAGCCCGAGCCTGTGACTCCACCTGTGTGGGGTCTCCCTAGGCAGGAGAGGGACGCGGCGGCGTGGCTACGAGTGCTCACCGAACAGGTGAATAAGCACTCCGCCGCCTTGACGGTGGGGGTACAGAGGCGGATGTACCTAGGGGACTGCATACTGGACCACCAGTATGCGATTTCGCAGCTGAAGAGGGAGTGCTCATACTCCCAGTGGATGATCGGTCGTATGGAGACGCGGATCCGGGTTATGCTGGCTGTGATGGTGGTGTTGGTGGCGGTGTTGGTGGGTTTGGTATACCACCGTGTTTAGTTGTGTTAGGACGGGAGTAGACAGGGGCCGCTTTTTGATACTCTGTGTAAGCAGTTAGTGGTGATGCTAACATAGAGTGAATCTTGGGTAGTTATAATACAACCACTGGCCCTTAGGAGGGTCTCTTTTGGGGTATATCATTATAGATACTTTTGGGTATCATTCAAGCACTGACCCATCGCGGGTTATGTCGAGATGATGCCAACATAGGCCCTATGTATGAAAACTTAACTTATGTAATGATGACAGGAAAATATGTGAACTGACATGGATGTAATATGTACTAATGTTTATTAATGAATGGAATGTTTGTTGTGTTTTATGATTGGAACTTGTATTAATTATATATATTTCTTGATGTTGTGTAGAATGGCACCAAAACGATCAGCTCAAATGTCGGAAGTGGATGTGAGCCGTTTGATTGCTCGACAATTGGAGGCGGCGATACCGGATATAGTATCGCGCATCGCCGCCAATATTAACAATTCGACCAATCCAACCCCTCCGAGCAATCAAACGACCACCAATAATGACGGGGAACAAAATGCTAATCCTCCACAGAACGATAACACGATTCCGAGTAATGACGCACCGCCTAGGGTGGTCGTTACGGACAGTAATGGCCCTATACCAACTGTAGAAACGAACCGCACTGAACCAATTCCTGTATCCAGGGGATGTTCAATCAAAGACTTTATGTTGTGCAAGCCCCTAGACTTTAGCGGGTCTGAAGGACCAAATGGGTTAGTTAAGTGGATCGAGAAAATAGAATCCGTTGTGAACATCAGCAACTGCCCCGAGGATTGTGTTGTTAAGTATGCTACCTGCACATTCACGGACCATGCCTTGACATGGTGGAACACGATAGTGCAGACTCGCGGTCAGGCGGCGACAAACCGCATGACCTGGAAAGAGCTCAAGGCTCTTGTACTGGGACATTTTTGCCCGAAAAATGAATTGCAGAAATTAGAAAACGAATTGTGGAACCTGGAGATGCATGGGGCAGACTACTTGGGTTATACAAACCGGTTTAATGAGTTGTCGCGATTGGTACCATGGTTGGTCACCCCGGAGTCGAAGAGGGTTGAGCGTTATATTTGGGGACTAACTCCAGTAGTGAGGAGTATAGTCAACGCTGGGGGACACCAGACGTTTGAGGTTGTGGTGACGCAAGCTGGTATCGTCACCTACGATTTCGTGAGGAGTGGGTCACTGAAGGTGGCAGGAGAGTCTGCTGGGGGAAAACGGGGTACGTATGACCATAGGATCCAGGAGAAGCAGCAAGGTAAACGTGCTAGGCCCGCTGCCCAGAACTACGCCATGACTAGTTCAGGCGGAAGGCAGGGACCGCAGACAAGGACGTTTCCTAGGTGTGGGAAATGCGGCAACCTGCATGGTGGCGAGTGCAGGGGGGTAGTGTGCCATCGGTGTGGCAGGGAAGGGCACTACGCACCGAGATGTAGGACAGACCTGAACAATCTGAACCGATAACCTCAACCTATCCGTGCGCAACCAGTTAGGACCCAACCAGCCCGACAACAAAACCCACAAGGAAATCAAGTGATGACCACCAATTGTGCTTGCTTTGAGTGTGGCAGCACAGATCACTTCAAGAGAAACTGTCCGAAACTGAACCAGGGAGGAAATGGGCGGCAAACCGCGGGTCAGGCATCGTCGTCCAACCCGGAAAGAGGCCGAGCATTCGTGATGGGGGCGAACGAGGCACGCCAAGACACCAGCGTAGTGACAGGTACCTTCCTCGTCTCTGATCATTACGCTTCTGTATTATTTGATACAGGCGCCGATAGAAGTTTTGTTTCCGTTAAATTCATGTCGATAGCAAACCTTCCAATTGGTGAAACCATAGAACCTTACACCGTAGAAGTCGCTAACGGTAAAACCATGATAGTTAATCAGATAGTTCGGAATTGCCCTTTTATTCTGAACGAACAATCCTTTCTGATTGACTTGTTACCGGTAGAATTGGGTAGTTTTGACGTGATAGTGGGAATGGATTGGTTAGCACGTAACAAAGTAGAAATAAACTGTGAAAAGAAAATCGTCAAGATCCGGGTGTCAGATGACGAAGAGGTATTAGTGCAGGGTGAGAAGTCGGGCAATATGATACCGTTTATATCCCACCTCAAGGTGTTAAAATATATATGCCAGGGATGCGTGGCGTATCTAGCGAGCTTGACGGCCACGGATCCTGAGGAAAAACGGGTGGACGATATCCCAGTGGTACGCGAATTTCCACAAGTTTTCCCAGAGGAACTTCCTGGATTA
Source organism: Bidens hawaiensis (assembly GCF_021521415.1). Taxonomy (NCBI): domain Eukaryota; kingdom Viridiplantae; phylum Streptophyta; class Magnoliopsida; order Asterales; family Asteraceae; genus Bidens; species Bidens hawaiensis. Next base: position 23,225 of record NW_027494082.1, read on the forward strand.
CCGCCAACCCGACAAGTCGAATTCAGAATCGACTTATTACCTCAAGCTGGCCCTGTTGCTAAGGCGCCCTACCGACTTGCACCATCCGAGATGCAAGAATTATCCAACCAGTTGCAGGAATTGTTGGATAAAGGATTTATACGTCCCAGTTATTCCCCGTGGGGTGCACCTGTACTATTCGTGTAAAAGAAGGACGGGAGCCTTAGAATGTGCATTGATTACAGGGAATTGAACAAGTTGACAATCAAAAATAGGTATCCTCTCCCCCGAATCGATGATCTGTTCGACCAGCTACAAGGTGCGAGCTACTTCTCAAAAATAGATCTTAGATCGGGATACCATCAGGTTAGAATCCAGGAGGAGGATATCCCAAAAACCGCATTCCGGACTCGCTACGGTCATTACGAGTTCTTAGTTATGCCTTTTGTGCTAACAAATGCGCCAGCAGTGTTCATGGATCTCATGAATCGAGTCTGTAAACCCTACCTCGATAAATTCGTCATTGTGTTTATTGACGATATTTTGATATACTCGAAGAGTAAAGAAGATCACGAGCAACACTTAAGATCAATTTTAGGGCTTCTAAACCAGGAGAAGTTGTATGCAAAATTCTCCAAGTGTAACTTCTGGTTACAAGAAGTGCAATTCCTTGGTCACGTCATAAACCATCAAGGAATACATGTTGATCCAAGTAAGGTTGAAGCAGTTAAGAATTGGCAAGCGCCTAAATCGCCAAAGGAAATCCGCCAATTCTTAGGCTTAGCTGGATATTATCGTCGATTTATAGAGAACTTTTCCAGCATTGCCCAACCTTTAACCCTTCTGACCCAAAAGGATCGAAAGTATGAATGGGGTGAAGGGCAGGAAACGGCGTTTCAAACGCTAAAACAAAGATTGTGCCAAGCGCCAATCTTAAGTCTCCCCGACGGAGACGATGGTTTTGTCGTGTATTGTGACGCATCCCGGAGAGGGTTAGGATGCGTGTTGATGCAAAATAAAAAGGTTATAGCCTATGCTTCTCGACAGTTAAAAATACACGAGAAAAATTACACTACTCATGACTTAGAACTGGGAGCAGTTATCTTCGCACTTAAAATCTGGAGACATTATCTCTACGGTACAAAGTGCACCATCTTCACCGATCATAAAAGTTTGCAACACATATTCGATCAGAAAGAACTAAATATGAGGCAACGAAGATGGGTCGAGTTATTAAGCGACTATGACTGTGACATCCGTTATCACCCCGGCAAAGCTAACGTCGTAGCCGATGCCTTGAGTAGGAAGGATCGGGTTAAGCCATTACGAGTGCGAGCGTTGGGGATGATAGTCCAGTCGAACCTTTCGGATTTGATTCGAGTCGCTCAACGCGAGGCGTTGAAAGAGGAACAAATGGAAAAAGAAGGACTTTACGGTAATGAGAAGAATTTCGAACGGCGCGAGGACGAAATTCTCTATTTCAAAAATCGGATTTGGATCCCGACCCTCCATGACCTTCGTGAATTAATCATGGACGAAGCGCATAAATCGAAATATTCCATACATCCGGGATCGGATAAGATGTACAAGGATGTGAAGGAGTTCTACTGGTGGCCGGGTATGAAAAAGGATATAGCCACCTACGTCGGCAAGTGTACAACGTGTGCGAGGGTTAAGGCGGAGCACCAGAAACCCTCGGGGATGTTACAACAACCGGAAATTCCTGAATGGAAGTGGGAGCAGATCACGATGGATTTTGTGACACATCTCCCCAAGACGTCCCGAGGACATGATGTAATTTGGGTAATCGTGGATCGATTAACCAAAACAGCACATTTTATCCCGATTAGAAATAATTATAACACAAAGAGACTTGCGCAGATTTATATAAATGAAGTTGTGTCTCGTCATGGGATACCCTTCTCAATCATCTCCGATCGGGATAGCCATTTCACCTCCAAGCTTTGGCAAGCTGTGCAAGAAGCGCTGGGAACGCGTATTAATCTAAGCACAGCTTACCACCTTCAGACCGATGGTCAGTCTGAGAGGACCATCCAAACCCTGGAGGATTTGCTTCGTGCATGCGTACTGGATTTTAAGGGAAATTGGGATCAACATCTCCCACTCGTTGAATTTTCCTATAATAACAGTTACCATAGCAGTATAAAGGCAGCACCTTACGAAGCATTGTATGGACGGAAGTGCCGATCACCACTCTGCTGGACTGAGGTGGGCGACACACAGGTTATCAGATCAGATCTGGTCCAGGAAACGACCAGCAAAATTCTTGAAATTAAGAACAATCTAAAGGCCGCACGGGATCGGCAGAAGAGTTATGCCGATACCCGTAGAAAACCGTTATCATTTGAGAAAGGTGATAAAGTGTATTTGAAAGTATCACCTTGGAAAGGAGTAGTCAGATTTGGATAGGCGGGGAAGTTAGCCCCTAGATACATTGGACCATTCGACATTACTGCAAAAATCGGTTCTGTAGCATACCGATTAGAACTGCCTGATGAACTGAGTGCAGTTCACAACGTGTTTCACGTGTCGAACTTGAAAAGGTGTCTGTCGGATGAGACATCGGTGTTACCTTTAGAGGGTGTCCAAATAAATGATAAGCTCAACATTGTAGAGGAGCCCATAGAAATAGTAGACGGGAAAATCAAGCAACTTAGACACAATAAGATCTCGTTGGTCAAAGTTAGATGGAACTCGCAATGAGGCCCAGAATATACTTGGGAACGAAAGGACGAATTTTGGAAGAAATACCCCCACCTATTTCCGCAAAAGGAAGTAGTTGATGCGTAAAATTTCGAGGACGAAATTTTTGTAACGGGGGGAGAATGTAACGATTCCGACAAATTCAGGTATACCCTAGCCGGAATATACTATTTACGTGTTATTTAATACTGAATATATGAATTATAATGTGTTTATACGGGTATATAAGATTCACAGTACGAATTATACTCGAATATACAGCTAGTCGTGTTGAAATTACGATTAATCGATGAACGGTTATTGAAACCCGAACGAATCGGGGATTACATTATAGACGAAATATATAATGTTTAGTGATGTGTACAAAGTATTAAAGCTTCGGGATAAGTGAATTTTAGCACAGAAAAAGGATTTCGATTTATTAGTACGTCGGTACGATAAACGAAACCTTTAACATCAAACCAAGCAAGAGACGATCGATCAAGCCGAAAAAGATGCACAATTACCGACAATATGATGTGTTAAGTCAATAAATGTCATGGTTTAAGTTTTTAAAGTTTTTAAATCGGTTTTATATAAATTTAAATTTTAAGCCGAAAAACGACCGTTTTGGCCTCGTTTTGAGCGGGATTAAACGTTTAACCGAAAAACGAACTGAACCAGATTATCCACAACATTATCCGGATTACACAATCAGAATGTGTGGCCAAGATTAGAGATGTGGGCCCCACCCCACACCACTACATGGACCGATCGGTCCTTTACCCATCCATTACACACTTCATTTTTTTTTTACATTCCAACTCTCCAAATCCTCTCAACCCTTTACACATTCAACCAAAACCTTTGATTTTTAAGAAGATCCACAAGGTATAAACATGTTATTATGGTTTGATCTTGCTTTTTAATTCCAAAATCATGAGAAAATGAGGTTTCAAGTGAAAAATGGGTGAAAACCCGAGATGAAACCGATTCTTGCATGATCAAGTGATGTATACAAGTTATACAAGGGATCTTGGTCCAAGAAAGGAGTTAAAAGAGTCAAAAACGAATTTTTACGGTTAAAATCTTTGTTTTGATGTCTTAACCGAAACCATGAAAGAAATGGCTTGATTGTGGGTATAACTTGCTTGGTGTGGTGTTGTTGTGCTTGTAGGTGTTGTATCTAGTTGCTAGCAAAGGCTAGAAAGCAAGATCTTTGCGATCTAAAGCTAGAAACACAAGGTAGTTCGGTTTTTCGTATGATTTGTAAGATTTGGACAGATTGTGGTAGACTTAGAGTTGAGTCATGAAATTTCACAGAGATGATCTACACATGAAAATATGAGATCTGTGAAATTTTGGTAATTTTCGGATAAAGGATGAATATTTGGTGAATTTAATGCTCGGTTTTGGCTAAAATTGGTGAAAAATAGCTAAACATCATGAAAAATTCTGGAAAATTTCAGATAAGCTTTTTATAACATATAAAAGTCACACACAAAATTTCAGGTCCATTGGAGAAGTCTAAGTAGGCTTTTCGGTAAAACGAGTTCTAGGGTTTTTCTAGCTCGGTTTTGGTGAAAATGGCATGAAATATGAGATTTTGGTTCTGGAAAAATTACAGGGGACTATGTGTATGGCAGGGGTCATCTCAGCAAAATTTGGGATTTTTCTAAGGTCATTTGGTATTTTCGACATATTTGGTGTTTAAATGACGTTTAAAAATAGATAAATAAATGTTAAATATAGAAATTAAATCTGGAAATATTTTATAAAATTCCTTACTGTCAAAAGCTGAATTATACAAAATTTCAAGATCCGAGACTAAGCGGATATTTATTTGTGCTAAATGGAACTTAAAAACAAACTTTTAAAGCTTAAAACGTGTAAACCGGCAAAGTTCGCCTAAGCGAGCTGACTGGTGTATAAAAACCTTAAAAATGGACTATTTTCATGAAACTGAGTTAATCAAGTAAAAATAAATCATCCGAAAATAATTCGGATGATTTGGGTAATTTTACCCGATTTAGTCGTTTCCGGTATATTAAAGACGGAAACGGGCCCCGCGGCCAAACGGGGTGTCTAAACCGAGCTCTAATTTCACCACTTTAATTAAAATATCAATAACAACTATTTTCGGGTCGTATGTGGCCAAACTCATTTTTGAAAACATAAAGACGAATAACTGTGCTAGGCACGCAAATCGAGAAAACAAACTAATGGTAGTTTTGACTAAAGAACTCTAAGTGATATCACAATCTAAGTCCTGAGAAGTGTATCGGGGTTAACATTGTCCCCGGATCGTGTACGGTACTGGGTTAACAGTGTCCCCGGACGTACCGGTTAACACGAATTTAAGTTATATTAATAGAAATTGTGTAGTAACGACTTAGGGATCGTATTACAGATCCGGACAGGTAGCCGTGCACAGTATTACATCTCTGCTCACCAAAAAGGTGAGTTTCACGAGCCCCTTTTTACTGAACTGTTTTAAATATTTTCCCGGGGCGGAAAGCATGTTTCTATCAAAATGTTTAAGTACATGCTGATCGCATGGAAATGAATGTATTTATATAATGTTTATTGTACGGGAATCGTACGGTAATGTGTTAAGATGGAAATTGTCTGAGTTACTAATATTGTAAGGCCCGAAACAGTGCTCTGGGTTAACCGTGTCCCCAGAGGTTCTTAAATGTGTTTCTGGGTTAACAGTGTCCCCAGAGGTTATTGGAAATGTTCTGGGTTAACAGTGTTCCCAGGGGTTATTTGATAGGTTTCGGGGTTAACAGAGTTTTCACTTGTGGGCTCAACATAATTACATCGCTTATTTATGATTATTATAATGATTTGTTATGGTTTATTTAAATTAGTGAAACTCACCAACTATTCGTAGTTGTCCCGTTTTCTTTACATGCTTTCTAGGTACACCCAAATTGGAATGAGTGATACGTGCTTGATGATGTGTGCTATTTTGTGGAAGATTAAGGATCTATATTTTGCATTAAATATGTTAATGTACTATCGGTAAAACTTATGTGATAACACCTAGATGGTAACGAAACTCGGAACAATGTAATTCGTTTAAATTAATGTAGTGGTGTTTTCTTTATAAGCAATGCTGTTGATATCAGATGTGTCTGTTGCATCCCGTGTACGTTTCCGCTGCGGTTACGGGGTGTTACATCTCATCTTCTTCATCAACTCCAAATTAATTTTTCCATGAGACACTTCCTCTCCATTAAACCAACCTGCAAAAGTTTCAAACACGTCAGGTGGCAAAAATGATTTAAAAAATTCATTTGTAATTGAATCAAAACTCTTAGTAGATTCTGTCTCCTCAAGATTACTTGACCTCAGTGTTGTTCTCCTCTTGCACATCACATATTTCATCACACTCAGTCTTTTCACCATCAGTGAAACCAGCTGCTTTGATCTCATCCTTTACAGCAGCATCTTCAACATCATTTTCCACATCTTCCACTATTTCACCTGCATTCACAACATTTACCTTTTCTCCAACTTGTTGATCCTCACCAATTACCTCAGCTAAATTTGCCTTGTGAAGGATAGAGTTCCAGTTGAAAGATTCATCTAGTTATGCGTGAAGAGCTTTTGATGACGAGGTCTCGGGTTTCTTTGGTGATTCTGCTGGTGTAGGAGAGCTTTGATGATAAATGGCCAGTCTATTGTAGTCCCTATCAAATGTATTAGGACTATTTTTACCAACTTCTTGATTAGTGCTTTCCCTCTTGAAATGTCTTTTCTCCTTGCATCGAATACATCAGACTTTTAACATGTCAAATCCTAGTTTTGAAGTCATCCCATCAAGACAATTCTTTCCAATAATTTATCCCTAAATCTTTGAGCTCTTCTGACAACACTAGCCTTGCACCAATGGATATCCAACATCTACATCTCTTCAAGATCAATTTGATCATAATCCCCCTTAGTCATGTTATAGTTTCCTATTCACCCCGCAATTAAACATTCATACGACTCGAGGACGGGATCCTAGAAAAGCCATATGCTCTTGAACATTATCTGCAGTAAGTCCATTGATGTTCTTGATATTAACAACTATGTTGCATTTCATAACATCGATTGATGGACTGATAGGTTTTGAGGATTGATCAAGAGCGGAGTTGGTTATAGTGTAGTTGCATGTGTAGTGTGGTATGTTAGTTGGTTGAAATGGACTTGATTGCGAACTAACACCACAACTACTGTTAGTGACAAAAGCAGTTTGGGTTTTCGAGTTAGGACCCACCACAAATTGTGATGAATTGAAGTATAAACCGATATCTTGAGTTACCATAGTACTCTTCATTTTCTACTTCTTGCGGACTTCGAGCTCTTGGGCTTCTAATTTTTCAATAAATCAAGTGAGAGTCAACCTGGCGTACGTAATTAGGTTTGATTGTTGAATCATGATAAATGTCTCTCATTCATCAGATAGAGAATCAACAAGTTTATCAATATACTCATCATACTCTTGCTTCTTAATGCCCAACCTCTTCATTTCATTAACCAGATGGCAATACCTCTCGATTAATTGTGCCATTCTTTCTTCTTTGACCATGGTGAAGATATCAAATTCCTTCTAAAACAAAGCCATTTTAGACTTTCTCATATTTGAATTCCCTTTGTCCTTGTTAAGTAAAGCTTCCCAGATCGAGAAACACGAGTCATTGTGCTATAACAGTTGGAAAATCTTGGACTTAATAAATTGTTGAAAGAGATTCATCATTTTCTTTTCTCGAAGAAATCTGGCTTTATAACCCTCAAGGATTTGGGTTAAACGATAGCTGGTACCATTCTCGTTACATGGAATGATGAACTCCACTTCGACCGCTTCACATGCATCGTAATTAACAGCTTGCACGTATGTCTCAAATTTATCTGCCCAACTTGTATGATCCTCCATTCTCAATAGCTTATGTGGCTTAGTAGACGTGCCCATCTCATTCTCTAGATTGATGTTTTGAAGTAATGCCGAAGGTTGTGACACGAAACACTCATTTCCACCATAATTGCACGTAAATCAAGAAAATCAGTATATGTGGCGTATAAGTATGTTAAACGTATTAGTAATAAGGCGTGTAAGTTTAATATGCTAATGGTTATACGACGTGTAAGTCTTATACGCTATTAAGAGACTTATACGTTATAATACATATACCCTTTAACTTGAATTTATACGGAGAAGAACCTTATATGGAGAACACACTTATACGGCACACTAATACGAACAACATACTTATACATCCATCATCAGAACTTAAACGCTGCAAGTTTCTATGAATTGAACATGATCTGAAACTTGTACAATCTGGTTAAATCTGAGGTTATGACTCTTTCATAAATGATCAAAAGGTGTTTATGAACATGAATATGAGGTTGAATTTGATTTTGAACCACATTTAAGTGTTTAATTGAAGAAATAAGTTTTGTTGATAACTTTGACTTGCAAATTGTCAACTTGATACGAGTTGATGTGTTCAATTCGGTAGTAAACACGAGCCTAGTGCTCTAATACCACTTAAAAGACTTGTTTTCGGATCATAAGATGTCATCGTATACGTGTAGGTGTAATACGTTGTGGACCGTATGCGTTGTGTTACTATACTAAGCTATAAGGTGGAAACAAATAGCAGAGGACTCAAACACATATCAACTCAATGTAATTATCACTATTTTCATATAACAATGTCTGAGTACAAGTGATAAGTTTTTCACCAAAAGATCTACAATATATAACAACATCAAGAATATTTATACAAGGATGCGTATGGGCCATATAAGTCTTGAAGCGTATAAGACTTATACGCCGTATAAGTCTTATACATTGGTATGACTTATACGCCCTTAACATACAGTTCTAACAATTCAGCTCATTTAACTATAAAAGACCTAGCATTAGATATTTTGCACTAACTGGTTACATACACTTGTCTAAAAATACACATCAAATTCTCAAAAGCAATAAATTACATTACCTAAAAGAAATATTATATATCCAAATTCTGTAACGAGGACGTTACAAATAAAATAAACATAAACAAAAGTATTCATCTTCTTGAGCTTATTTTTCCTTCATTCATTTGATCAAATCTGACAACAAGACGTTTTTTGTTGAAACATAGAGATCTCCCTTTGGAATGGATGTTGACCTAGAATGTAGCATCTCATTATTTCATGAAGGTCATCCATATGGAGATACTCTAAGTCAGAATCTTCTTCGATAATCCCTAGAGGAACACCCTCAGAGTTTCTCAAGATAAACGAGTTTGTCTTCTTTTCAAAATATATATGTGAGATTCTTCCATTCATTTATACCTCTAAGTCGGGCTTGCTCATCTGCCTTCTAATGCTGATACACTCCTTCATTGTAGCATAAGGATTAGTGACCTTCTTGAATTTCCCAAAAGATAGTTCAGTCATTCTTATGTCACTAATTCTCCTCTGCCTTTTGATCCATTCAGCTTCAGTGTATTCAAGTTTTCTCTTCTTATTTAACTGAGGGAATCCCTTTCTGGCTTGTTCTTTCAAATACTTTGATAAGTCATTCCTCTCCAGCAAATCTTTCCCTTTGTTGATAGTCAAATAAGTGCCGAATTACTAACTCCTCCACCTGCTCTTTGTTAAACTCCCTAAAGTCATCTCTAAATATAATATTTTTAAGTTCACCATTGTTCATTATCACCCTCAGTGTCTTGGTCCTAGAATCATAGTACAGACTCTTTGGCAGATCTACATTTGATGGTGGTCGTTGTTTTCTTTGACGACTGGAACTAGTGGTAGGGATGGGAGCTCTTGATGTGGAATCCCTTGAAGTAAAATGTCTTAATGGTTGGGGGCCTTCTTACATGTCCTTTTGATTCAAAAATTTCACAATCTCTTCTTAATTCATCATAATCAATTAATGTAGTTTACACCTTCCTTGGACAAGATTGTTATCATCTCCATAGTCTCTCTGTCCATTTGTTCTTCAGTTAGAGATCTTGGTCTTCTACCTCTCTGTCTTATGGGACGAGATTGTAAGGGCATAATTCTTTTCTGCTAATCTTCAGCTTGATCAAAATTCACTTTTTCTCTATTAAACAACTCTTTATATTGAGATTGACCCAAGTTGTAAAATACTCCAGATGGCATACCCTTCTTCAGCATAGCTTGCCTTAGAATGTCAATCTTTTCTTTATCTTCTCGTGGCTTCTGCTGAGTTTTTAATTCATATTCAATTGGTTTTTTCTTCACTTCAGTAATCAAGGAAGGAGTTTGAGTTGGTTCTTTATTTTTGTATGTTTCTTTCAACTCCTTCCTGTATTTAGCTAACTCTATTCATACAGATCTTTCTTCTCCCAACACACCCCTAGCATCCATTAGTCTTTCAAGTAGTTTTTTCTTATCTTTCGACAAGGTGGCCTTTTTCTCCTAAGCAATCCTGGCCCTGGCTCTATCATCCTTGATCTTTCTCTCCCTTTCTTCCTCTTCTTTTTGATTCAATTACTTCATTCTTCTTTGTTTCATATCAGCAGCTGCAACTTTTCCTTCATCTCTTAAGTTTTGTGATATTCTTCTGAACTTTTATTCAACTTCTCTCTTGCTCATAGAATCAACCAGTTCAAAATTATATCCAAGTTCCAATAAGAATCCACATTTTCCAAAAAAATCTCCTAAAAACATTATCTTTCCTCTAGAATTCATTTGTTGCTCTTTTCTCAATTCTATTCCCCTCCTCTTCTTCTTCTTGGGCTTTGAGAGCTTTGCTGAGATCCTCCATGTCTTCATAGCTCATGTGTTTTAGTTGTTCTTCAGTGTATTTTCTGGTTTTCAAATGAGAGATGTATTGATTTAGTTTCCTTTTCTTTTGTTCTCTCTTCTTTGTCACTTTATCCCTTTTCTTTTCAAATAGGAAGTTAAGATCTTCTTCAGATAATTCATTCTATTCTTCAAATCTGAATCCTTGACCCATTAGGCTGCTTAATCTTGGATCCTCCCTTTCCAACTCTTCCAACCTAGCTTTAATGTTCTCAGTATGTACCTCAGTCAAAGGAATTTGAGGTGAAGCTAGTTCATCCTCCTTTTCTTCCAATTCTTCCCCTCCCTCATCATCTTCTAGGTCAGAAATGTTCTACAATGCCCCTATTTGTGGTTCATTGAATTCCGTATTCACATTCAGCTCATCATCTTTAGGTTTCACAGTTTGCAAAGGGATAGCATCAATTGGTTCATTAGATGATTGTTCACTCTTCTTGTCTTTATCCACCCGATTCTTCTCATTCATGTTTCTCTTCTTCTTCTTGGGTATCAGCTCTTCTAGTATATTATCGACAAATCTTTTCTTTCTTCTCACAAACTTAACAAGGTTTATTCGCCATTCTTTTTCAGCTGATTTGATTTCATGTAATAGGCTTTCAACTTGCTTGTCATTTGCTTTCTTTATCATTTCATCTTGGAACCTTTTAGCATCATAATCTGTAACCAACTGCTTATCAATGTTTTCAGTGGAACGTTCAACAGTTGGTACATTTTGTTGAAAGTTTTAAGATTGGAACTTCTATACAACAATGGCTAGAGCATTATCAGCATCTTCAGCCTGTTGTAGTTTCTTCCTTCTATCACTTATTGTTCAACTTCCCCTTTATCTTCGGTAAGTTTCTTTTTCAACTCAATCTGTTCCATTATTATCATCCTGTTCTTTAATTTCTTTCTCATTCAGCATGTGATGCAAAATATCTCTTTTAAACCATTCATTTATAATCTTGTCATGTAGCTTCTTTCCCTTTTTAGCAGATTCATCAACAAAGTGAAGATGTTCATTTGCTCATCAAATTTTCTTTTAAGAGGTTGAAGTTGGCTTTCATGTTTAGCTAGCCTTACCCTTCTCCCTTCTTTTTTCTTCCTCCTTATTCAGGATCCTAGATGGTCCAACCCCCCTAATCACAGTAGGTGGCACTTCATTTATCTCCTTAAACAGTTCCTCCAACTCTTCATATATGACCTCCTTTTCTTTCACTAATTTAGAACTGACTTCATTAAAATCAGCATTAAGTTCCTTAGTTTTGTCCGATAGAACAACAGTTTAACCAGACAAGTTCTCAATTTCTTCAATTACATCTTTTTCAACATTAGTTGTTACTTCATCTTCAGCAACATTTTCAGCATCCATGATTAAAACATCATCAGCATTATCAACAATCACATCATTAATATCCATATTCTTAACAACATTATCATTTACATCCACTTCATCAGTAACCTCCTCATCATCAGCAACTTCCTTTACCACATTTTCGACAATCTCCCTTACCTTTACTTCGTCATCATCATCACTAGTGTCAATACTCCAATTAGTTTCATGGAATCTTCACCAACAGTTACATATATATTCTCCCCATGTTTTGGTGCATCTGAGGTCTTTTCAACCTCAGACACCAGGGTTCGAGTTATATTCAATGCCTGTTGCAGCTGTGTTTCCAAATTCTAGTTCCTTTCCTTCATCTCAGAATTAATAGTTCTTAAATCACAGTTTTCCAAAATAAGATCAAAGTTCCTTTTCAAAAAACCATGTGTTGAAATCAAGGATACGTTGAAAGGGTCAGAATCAGAGGATTTAGAAAGTTAGGTTGGCTGAGTTTGGTGAAGTGGGCTTTGCATTGATCGTGATCTTGTGATGGGAAAAGGAATTCTGGTCTGGATTAAAGGTATATGGCTTTGGATGGGCAGGGATAAACGAATATCTTGTTGGTAAATGTTTAAAGAGTGTGTGGGTGACTGGTATGGTGTATTGGGTTGGTTTATGAGGTGGGAAGGTATATAAAGGTCTAGTTAAGTTTGGCAGGTTTGGGTTTGGGTTTGTGTTTGGGCTTGGTGTGGAGATAGTGATGATTGGATGATTAGCTCAAAGGTTTGTGGGAAGTGAGGTGGTGAAGTAATAGATGGCTCATGTATTTGGGATTGAGGTGGTGATTGTGGTGGTGGTGAGACAGGTGGTGTATGGGTTGAAACTTGCTGAACATCATTTGAGACAACATCATCATGAAATTCCTCCCCCACAACTTGTGCTACATCATCAATCACATCATCATCTCCTCCATCAGCATGATCATCATCATCGTCATCAGATTCACTTTCATCTCCATCCTCCTCATCACTCTCATCTTCACTACTCACCAAAGGTAAAGCAGGAACCTCCATAACCTCCATATCATTATTCACTAACCATGGAAGTATATCAAACTCCACTTCCGGGTTGAACTGATTGGTTTCTCCATAACCTCCATATCATTATTCACTAACCATGGAAGACATTAGGATCTTGTAAAACATGTGTACTACCAGCCGTTGGAAAATAAGGATGTAAAATGTTAAAAATTATTTGCGGAAATCTTGGATACATCAAGAATCTATCATCCGCTTCCTTACTCGCATTTGTAACCAGACCTTCAAAGATCATTCATAAGAAGTTAAATTGGCGGTCATACCACACAACTATAGTTGCAGTAGCAAATCTCCCTGCTCATCAAGGTCCATGTCCCTCTCCTTGGTGTCATGCTCTGAATATGGTGAATAAAGAAACGGTGGATCAAAGAAAAATCCCTTTTAGAAATTGACATTCATTAATGTTTCCTTGGTATCCTAGAGTTTCTTAATATATTCTTAATAGTCTTTATAGGGAATAGGATAACTGAACTTCAAGATAATCATTTAACTCGAGGCTTGCTCTAATAAGTTGCTATGTTATTTCAACCTCCCTGCCCAGCACAGTGGCCTCGATTCTCCATCCATTGATGTCATCAATAAATTATGCAGATCTCCAGAAATCCAGGTGATGATTTCTGTAGATGATAGGGCTTTCCGTCAAGGCAAATCTTAGGGTTGGAGCGTATCAACCAGTTTATCATCAGCTCCAACGGGCGATTCGCCTCCGTAATCTGGAGAAACACACACATATTATGTTTCTTCTCAAATTTATATGCCATGATTGCAAAAACACAAACAACACATTCAAAGCATAAGTTTGTCAATATGAAATCAAATGAACATGCATGTATGTATAATTGAAGAAGAAAGTATAAAATGATAGTCTTTATGAACCTATTCTTCGACAATATAATAAGCTACACATAAAACAGATATGTCAGTAAAATTGAAAATAAAAGACCTAAACCCATATAACGAGTGTCGGAAATCATTCAATTAAAGCTTACCAAGTCGGAATTAAGTGGATGATAATATTTGGAAAGGCTTAGTGAGCAACGTTTGGGTAACTTAGGCGTGAGCAAGTTTGTGCATTTGAAAGTGGGTTTAAATGATTTTTCTTATTTTAGTACATGAATACTGCCAAAAACCCATATTTTAAATACTCGAGCACAATATTTGCCCAATAAAGTATTTTATCAAAGCTTGCTCGTTTTTAGAGTTTACTCATGTTTATAGTTATTTGAAATATACTAAGTGAATAAAATGAAAGAAGTTTACTCGAATATACTAGATTGCTCGAGAAATTAATCACAAGCCATATAATCAAGTATATTTTTTCAAGTAGACACCTTTGCTCGAAATCAATAAAGATCTCAATATAGTAACTTAGACATATTCCTAAATGTCAAACCTTACTCGAATACCCTATCAAACTGAATTTTACTCTAATTTACTTAAACAAACAAAGAGATAACATTGTTTAGAGATATACTTTCAAGTATACTCGAAGAACAAAGTTTACTCGCAATTTTATCAAAAAAATAGAGTATGCTTGATAATAATTATAACGTTAAATGTTAACACAAAGTGTGCTCAAAGCACTAAGTGTACTCGAGAAACAAAGTTTTCTCGAAAATACTTGAAATTTGCATGTATGCTTGAAAAACACTTAAGATATTTAATTCTTAATATACAAGTGAGCTTGAAGCATAAAGTTTGCTCGATAAAAAAAGTTTACTCGAAAGCACTTGCAATTCAGACACAAAGTATTCAGAAATAATCAAAACTTAAGTAACTTAATATTTTATCAAGTATGCTTGAAAATATACCAAGTTTACTCGAATGAGCTTAACAACAAGTAAATAGTCAAGTTTACTCGAAAATACTTATTCAGACAATTATAAATCAATGATTCATCAAGTATGCTTGAATTAGACAAATTCCAAATAAACATACAGTTTACTCGAAACACATATTCAAAGCATAGTCAGACATATTCATATAAGACATTTATCAAGTATGCTCGAATGAGTCAAACTTTAAATAAAACAACTTAGTTTACTCGAAAGTTCATAAACATTGAAGGTTACTTGAAAGCACATATTCAGAGTAAGCATGCAACACTTATTGATCTAAACCTTACTTTTAAACAGTTTTCTCATTTTTGGTTCAAAGTTTAAGAGCAAATGGTGCAAAATGAGATCAAATTTCAGTTTAATCATTTCAAATCCTTTTTCCTTTTATGAAAAGATCTCAACATGGGGTCATATTAATTAAGTCACCTTTCAATTCTTCATTCTTAGCTTTATTATGACACATTAAAGAGGTTAAAAGCCGGTAATTACTTAGCATGAATATCATTACTTTGGTGATATGGTTAAGATTTAGTTAGTTGCATAATGCATAAATGGATAACACTTATTGAACTATGATGTCTCATATATCTCTCAAGGATTATTTGTCTTTCTACATACCACTCCAAATTGACTTCAACCCCCCTGATATTTGGTCTAAATATTGTTAATGACTAAACACAGATAAATTTCTTTAATAAATTCAACTTTTCAAAACTTTTCAAACTTTGAGGTTGAACGTTGGACTTACATGCCACGCAATACGGACTTACATGCCTTACATTGAAGGTGTTTAGGACTTATATTGATGCCTTCTCCTTTGTGGTTCTAGTTTAAACCCTCATGTTTGTGAATTTGATCAACTTATGGAATTTTATCAACTTTTGATTGATGTATAATCCTTTTGCTCAAATTTGTTCTTTATATATATATATGTATATATAATGATTCATTTTGAGTGACCAAATACCAACAGGCTTGTGTATGACTAGGTAGTTACTTTTCTTCCCATCATTTTGAGAGATTAATCTTGAAACATGAATATTTCAACAATGTATATCCACATTAAGTTTAGCATATTAATTTGTTTATATCACCTCAGTTTTTACACACCATGGAAAGTTACCATACATATCAATGACTGCACTAGTAGTCCTTTCAGCCTGTTAAATCCATATAATTAGTATAAATAATCAATCTACTATCATTTCCCAAATGATTGGATCAATTTTCATTAAAAACCTTTTAAGCTTTTTTAAAGCTTGAACTGAATAATCTTATCATGTCTCTTCAATATTAAGTTGCTCATTTGTCAAAAATATTTTACTTTGAAAAACTTCTTTGAAAAATGTTCATTTTTAGCACAAAAGTTTTATCACAAAAGCAAATCTTGACACAAGCAAACTGTTACATAGTTAAAGGTATTCAGCAAATCACATTTAATGCATAAACACAAGGAAGCTAACATGAAGTCCTAAACAAGATAATCATATATAATCTAACTTGTTCTAAGTACATAATTCATTGTCATTTCAAATCGACCATAGTCATACTCATCAAGTTATCATGAAACATAACACAATTTCACACTTATGTATCATAGGCACCTAGTTCATCAATTAGTCACTTAAGCACACATCAATCATAGCAAACTCCCATATTCACACACAAATCACTCAAGACCATTAAGCAGATAATCAGTTAGCATATGTGAAAATATATCATCAATCAAAAATTATCAGAGTTAATCATGCCTAAAGCTTTTAATAGAAAGTTGAATCTCGACTTATCTAGTGGCTTGGTGACCAAATCAGCCAAGTTGTCACTAGTTTCAACTCTTTTCATTTCTATTAGTCATTTCTCATTGCAATCTCTGATAAAATGGTGTCTGATTTCAATATGCTTGGTCTTTAAGTATTCAACAAGATTTTTAACAATGAAAAAAGTAGTAGTATTAATAATGAGAATAGGAGTGTTCGAATAATTCAGACCATAATCAAGTAGTTGATTTTAAATCCAGGGGACTTGAGCACAGCAAGCAAATGCAGCAATGTATTCAACTTCAACAGTTGAAATTGACACAGTTGTTTGCTTCTTGCACTGCCATGAGACCAGCCTGTCTCCCAAGAATTGACAACCACTAGATGTTGACTTTCTACTCATGAATCCATATAATTACTATATGTGTAGGCAAGCAAATCAAAAGGCATTATTCTTTGGATAGCAAATTCCCAAGTCTGGCTTTCCTTTCAAGTATCTGATTATTCTCTTGACATCCATCATATGAGAGACTTTAGGATTTGCTTGGAATATTGCATACACACAGCAAACATGATATCTGGTCTTGAAGCAGTCAGGTACATAAGTGATCGAATCTTAAATTTATTCTTCATGTTGATCCACAAGGTCCCCCTTTTCATCTGCTACCATCTTCTCATCTGGGTTCATTGGAGTAGAAGAAGTCCTCAAATCATGGAATTTGTGACAATCGTCAATTTCAGGTTAACTCCGTTAACTCAACTCCGTCAATTCAAACTTAAGATCACTGAATCTATAACGCACACCTCATTACATTTAAACTAGGGTTTAAATGACGCTTAACACTTACTACATGTGTAGTCTTTCGGGAATTGCACCGAAACGCAAACGAGTTGACGCAAATGATTGGTGAATAAACGAAAAACGTCAAAACAATAATTATGTGATAATTAGGTGTTAGACTTATGTGTTATGTGATAATATTGGTTAAAACACTAACTCAAGATGTAAACAAGTTAGTTTAAGCTAGATAAGTAATACTTAGAAGTGGAGGGGCCAAGGTGTAACATATTATTATTTATAATATGTTAACCCTAACTCTTTCCTCCTCCCTACACAATCCGATCGCCCCCCCCCCCTTGGCTCCCTTGGCTGCCGTCGACATACACACACATACATACAATCAATTTCAAGCTTTTGATTGAAGATTAAGGTGCTAGGAAGGTATAAACGACTATCCTATGCATCCTTTATACTTAATGTTGACTTTTATTGGGTTAATTACAAACCCTAGATTCCGATTTTTACATGTTATTGTGTTCATATGAGTTTGTTTGATTTGATGATGTATTGATGATGAATTGATAACTAGAATTGATATTGCTACATGTTAATTGTTGTGTCTTTGATTTGAGTTCAAACAAAAACCCTAATCATGTATGTAATGTGTAATTTATGTGCATGGATAGTGATTATGGAGTCTAGAGTGTTATATGAATGAATGATGGTCCATAGATAGTTAATATGTTGAGTTTGGATGCAAACAGTTTCTGATCAGATTGTGTTATTGATGTTTAATTGACTGTAACGGGGTGTAAGGTGAAAATTGGTTGAGATTATTGATACTACAGTAAACTAGGTTGAGTCTAGTTTCTAAAGAATATAAATTTTCAATTTTTGGACGTGTAAAAGTTAAGTTTTATGATTTTACAAAAACGTTGTGCAAAGCTGAGTTGTTAGACCTGCTGTTAGGTTGTTTTGTAAATATTATATCTCTTGAACTACGAGACCAATTGGGTTGGTTCCACTTCTGGAAGTTGACTTATTGAGTTAGGAACCTAACCCAAGTGTTCTTGCATTTATTGGATTTTTCGTTTAACGGGAATTTCAAATAACATTCTGTTGCGCATGAATTTGACTGTTATGAGTTTGCTGTAATGTTTTGATCATTATGAGAAATCTATGTGGGATAAAAATAAAATAAAATATGTTCTGGAAACCTAACACATATATGCTTTTGTGATGATTTTTGGTATATTAATTGAGATGCTACGATTGGTGGAATAGTACAATCTTTCAAGTAGAATTTCTGTCTCGGTGAAACTAGCTGCTGAATTTTCTGAAAATGCATGAAACATGATACTTGCTATATAATTGTTATGTTTTGACCAAATTGCCCTTGCGGGGAATAATTGCTAATTGATTGTCATGATTTGACCAAATTTCCCTCGTGGGGAATAATGGCTAGTTAATTGTTATGTGTTGACCAAATTGCCCTTACGGGGAGTAATTGCTAGTGATGTACATTATGAATACATGACACGTAAATAATTGCTTACACATGTAACGTATCACAAATACACTTGTTAAAGTCACACACGATTCACAAACGAAACACGAAACATGTTGTGTGCATAGGTATTATGTGCCGGGTCTAGAGACTCGATAATATTCTGACACTTAGAAAAATCTCTTTGTTGTTTTAGAACGCTAGAGAGAGTTTTTCTGTGACGCGCATCTTGGTGAATTATTTTGGGAATACTTCTCAAACAGTGAGTTTCACTTTCCCCTTTTTAAACTATTTTCAAACGCTTTTCACTTGGGGGAGATAACATACTCCGAAAACGCATTTAAGATTTTGTTAATATAGATTATATATCACTTGTAAAGACTAAGTGGCAAACGCAATAACTAAAGTCCTTCATTCACATCGAACCGTTTAATATTGGATAATAGCGAGTCATTGTTGAGTAGTACTACTGGGTTTGCAAACCCCACCCAACGCTAAACTCGACTAGAGTTCGAGTGGGTGTAATCTTGGCTAAACACATACCATGGTCGGGATAGACCTGGCGGCAAGGCAAATGATAAACAGTCAGCTTCGGTGTCGAACACTTAGTGATACTTGTTTTATAGGCTAGCTACCTATAGATATATAATTGACATAACACTATCTGGTAACGCAAAACGCTGTAACGCAAAACGCTATAACGCAAAACGCTGAACGCAAACGCTAAACGCTTTATTTTATGTAAACTTGTGAACTCACCAACCTTGTGTTGACACTTTTAGTATGTTATTCTCAGGTAGCCGAGGCGGGCGCGCGGTTTAGGATCATGCATTGCTTGAAACACTTTTAATAATGCAAACTTATTTTAAACTGTTATCATTGGGTTTTAAGTCGTCATGCGTGACGCAAGATTGGTTTCTATGGTTTTTACGGTTCCGCATTTAATTACTCGTAAACGTTTTCATGGTTTTGAAACTTTGTTTTATGGTTTGATTATAACTAATGAATCCGATCCTGTTAGTTCACACCCTCTGACGGTAAAACTCCGTTAGTGGATTTTGAGGGTGTGACAGATTGGTATCAGATCCATTGGTTATAGCGAACTAGAAGCTTCATGCATACTAGACTATAACCGCGACGACCCATTAGTTATAATGATACGCACTGCATAGATTTGTGTAGTCTTTGTTATCTTATCTCTTTACCTCTTTCACTCATACGCGCGCGCATACACGGCTTACCTGAAGGAATGTCGACGCCGCCATCATCATTATCATCCGATCCGATGACTCATGCTCACGGGAAGGAACCGCAGTTACCTACCGCATCGTCACCCCGTGTAGTCCCGGAACTCGAAGCTCCCGCACCGAATAGGTACCGCTTATCCGGAGGCATGTACGAAAACGAAGTTAGCTGGGATTGGTACCCTAATATGATCAGACGTATGGTCTATCGCGAACAAGTTCCCCCGTTACCTCACCCGAGCCACCCTGCTTATCCCAACACCCTACCACCCATAACCGAACCTGTAGAGCGAGTTCTAGCAGCTGTTGTTTCATGCTTGGAGCGTGACGTGGGTTACATGCGCTATACGAGAGCTAACGTTTCCGGACAGTTAAAAGACGGAACCGAGACTAAGGAGGAAATTGCCCGCATGGCAGCGGCAATGAAGGAAATGCAAGAGGCTAGTGATCAACGGATGAGGATTATGAGAAAGATGCAAGCCGAGATGATAGACTTGCAAGAGCAACTCCAACTAGCAAGGACCCGAACCGAGATAGCTTTAGAGCGTTGCGATGTCTTACAAATGCAAATTGCTCAGAACGCAGCCGAACCTGAGGCAGAGCCTGAGGCAGATCCCGAAAAGGAGCCTGAGGAGGACCCCGAGGAATATCCCGAGGAGGAACCTGAAGAAGAACCGGAGGAAGAACCGGCTGAGCCAGAGGCACACTCGGACGTGTCCTCAGGCGACGACATCTCGGGATGATAATACCTAGATGGCTGGAAGAAACGCTGGACACGGACGTGGTAACATCAACCTGACTGCAGCAGAACTCCAAACTCTGCTGAACAACCATGCGGCGGCCGCTTTAGCCGCACATGTTCAGAACCAAGCTGGAGGTCCAATTGGAACGTGTACCTTCAAGAATTACCTTGACTGCAAGCCCAGTACGTTTAAGGGCACTGAGGGAGCTATAGGCTTCCTGCGTTGGGCTAAGAAGGCCGAATCGGCGTTTGAGATGTGTAATTGTCCCCCTTCCAGTAGGGTCAAATTCGCTGCTGGAACACTTGAGGATTCTGCCCTCACTTGGTGGAATTCAAACGTGCAGATCCTTGGATTGGAACTTGCTAACGCGATGAACTGGGAGGAGTTCAAAAACATGATGCGAGAAGAGTACTGTCCGAGAGAAGAGATTGCAAAGTTAGAGTCAGAATTTTGGTCATTGAAGATGGTGGGCTCAGATATCGAAGCTTACACTACCTGTTCTCACGAGTTAGCGGTGATGTGTCCGCGGATGGTAGATCCGCCGAGTAAGAGGATTGAAATGTATATTGATGGGTTAGCACCGCAAATTCAGGGCATGGTGACGTCTTCCAGACCAGCCACGATTCAACAAGCGATCCGTTTAGCTCACAAACTGACGGATCAAGCTGTGACCCAAGGTGCGTTACCACCTAGGGGTTCAACCGCTAAAGCATGTGACAACCCGAGTAATGACAACAACAGCAACAGCAACCCGAGGAGCGGAAAGAGAAAGTTTGACAACACCAGATCCTCATCCTCGAACCTCCCACATCAACAACACTACCGTAAGCCCGAATTCACTCGGATCTTCAACAGTCAGAGTCACAACAACAATAACAACGGTAGCGGGCAGGGTTCGAGCGGATATGCTGGGAAATATCCGAAGTGCAATAGGTGCAACTACCATCATGCTGGCCCGTGTGACCGTGTCAAGTGTCATAGATGCGGAAAGATGGGTCACCAGGCAAAGGAATGTAGAGGAGACCTTGCGGCAAAGGGTGCTCCTAAACCACCTATGACGATGAAGGGATGTTTCGAATGTGGGCAGGAAGGTCATTTCAGGAAAGATTGTCCCAAGCTGAAACAGAACGACAACAATGGAGGTAATGGAAGTGGCAGTAGTGGTGGAAACAATGGTAAAGGAAGAGCTTTTGTTATTGGGTCGGGTCAAGCCCGCAATGATCCGTACGTGGTGACTGGTAAGTTCCCTGTGAACGATTGTTTTGCTTCTGTATTGTTTGACACTGGAGCTGATAGGAGTTTTGTGTCGAAAGCCTTTAGTCAACTCTTAGACCTAACTCCAACCCTGTTAGATGCTAAGTTTCCTGTTGAATTAGCTGACGGTAAGACTATAGAAACGACTCATGTACTTGCGGGATGTAAGTTAAAACTGGCAGGTCATGTCTTTGATATCGACCTTATTCCTTTTACGCTTAGTAGTTTCGATGTCGTGGTCGGCATGGACTGGTTATCCGAGAACCGAGCGGAGATTATATGTCACGACAAGATAGTCCACATCACTACCCCTTCCGGCGAGATCATTTCGATCCCAGGTGAGAGAAGCGGCATGACCACCAGCGTCATTACCATTTCGATCCCAGGTGAGAGAAGCGGCATGACCACCAGCGTCATTACCCTCATGAAGGCGCAGAAGTACCTACGAAAGGGTCATCCGGCAATTTTGGCGCAGATTGTTGAGAAACCCGCGGAGGAGAAGCGAATTGAAGATATACCGATTGTGCGAGATTTTCCGGAAGTTTTCCCGGAGGATTTGCCTGGACTCCCTCCTATACGACAAGTCGAATTCCAAATCGAGTTGACACCCGGTGCAGCACCCATAGCACGATCCCCGTATCGGCTCGCACCGGCGGAGCTTCAGGAGTTGTCCACTCAGTTGTAGGATTTATTGGATAAAGGTTTTATCCGACCTAGCTCATTACCATGGGGAGCCCCTGTCTTATTTGTCCGAAAGAAAGACGGGACTTTCCGCATGTGCATCGACTACCGGGAGTTGAACAAGGTGACGGTCAAGAACCGTTATCCTTTACCCCGAATTGATGATTTGTTTGACCAGCTTCAAGGATCGAGTTATTACTCGAAGATCGATCTGCGATCTGGTTACCACAAACTAAGAGTGCGCGAAGAAGATATCTCAAAGACGGCTTTCAGAACACGGTATGGTCACTACGAGTTTTCGGTTATGCCTTTTGGCCTAACCAACGCACCAGCCGTATTTATGGATCTCATGAATCGAGTATGCAAGGCGTACCTCGACAAGTTTATGATTGTTTTCATTGATAATATTCTCGTCTACTCCAAGGACGAAGCTGACCATGAAGAACACTTAAGTGTAATTCTGGAATTATTGAAGAAGGAACAACTGTATGCTAAACTCTCGAAATGTGAGTTTTGGCTTCGCGAGGTTCACTTTTTAGGACATGTGATCAACGAGAATGGTATCCATGTCGATCCCGGTAAGGTAGAGGCCATCAAAAACTGGGAAGCACCTAAGACTCCGACTGAGGTGCGGCAATTCCTAGGACTGGCCGGCTACTACCGATGTTTCATCGAGGGATTTTCAAAGATTGCTCAACCCCTCACCGCTTTCACTCACAAAGGCACTAAGTACAATTGGGGTGACGCGCAAGAATCCGCTTTTCAACTGTTGAAGACCAAACTCTGTAGCGCCCCTATCCTAGCCCTCCCCGAGGGAACGGAAAATTTCGAGGTACACTGTGACGCATCAATACAAGGTCTCGGTTGTGTGCTGATGCAACTCGAGAAGGTTATTGCTTATGCCTCTCGACAACTACGGGTTCACGAGAAGAACTACACGACCCATGATTTGGAACTCGGAGCTGTGGTGTTTGCCCTTAAGATATGGAGGCATTACTTGTACGGTACCAAGTTTACCATTTACACCGACCACAAGAGTCTCCAGCATATCTACGATCAGAAGGAGCTGAACATGCGACAGCGTTGTTGGGTCGAGCTGCTTAAGGATTATGATTGTGCCATCAAGTACCACCCTGGCAAGGCCAATGTAGTGGCCGACGCCATCAGTAGAAAAGAAACAGATAAACCCAGGCGAGTGCGAGCATTGCAACTCACGATTCATGCAAACTTACCCGACCAGATTCGCGATGCGCAACTCGAAGCTTTGAAAGATGATAATCTTCCATCAGAACTCATGCGGGGCATGAACAAGCAACTTGAAACCAGATCGGACGGGGTCCGATATTTTGAGAACCGGATTTGGGCTCCACGGTTCGGAGAGTTGAGAACTCTGGTAATGGACGAAGCACACAAGTCCAGATATTCTATCCACCCTGGCTCAGATAAAATGTATCATGATTTAAAGGCACTTTAGTGGTGGCCGAACATGAAAGCCGACATTGCCACCTATGTGAGCAAATGCTTGACTTGTGCCAGAGTCAAAATAGAATACCAGAAACCATCTGGTCTACTGCAACAACCGGAACTCCCAATGTGGAAATGGGAACACATCTCAATGGATTTTATCACGGGTTTACCTAAGACACCGACGGGATGCGATACCATCTGGGT
Organism: Bidens hawaiensis; assembly: GCF_021521415.1. Taxonomy (NCBI): domain Eukaryota; kingdom Viridiplantae; phylum Streptophyta; class Magnoliopsida; order Asterales; family Asteraceae; genus Bidens; species Bidens hawaiensis. Next base: position 47,607 of record NW_027494082.1, read on the forward strand.
GATCGTTGACCGTTGACTAAGTCTGCACACTTCTTAGCGATTAAGGAATCGGACAAAATGGAAAGATTGACTCGCGTTTACATGAAAGAAGTGGTGTCTAGGCACGGAGTGCCTGTCTCAATCATTTCTGATCGAGATTCCCGTTTCACTTCGCACTTTTGAAAGTCGCTACAAAGCGCACTAGGCACCCGTCTTGATATGAGCACAGCATACCATCCTCAGACGGATGGGCAAAGTGAACGAACTATTCAGACCTTAGAGGACATGTTGCGTGCATGTGTATTGGATTTCGGAAAAAGTTGGGAACCTCATTTACCTTTGGTAGAGTTTTCCTATAATAACAGCTACCACGCAAGTATTAAAGCAGCGCCGTTTGAAGCGCTGTACAGACGGAAGTGTCGATCACCACTCTGCTGGGCAGAGGTGGGTGACAGCCAAATCACTGGTCCGGAACTGGTACTCGAAACTTCGGAAAAGATTGTTCAAATCCGAAATCGCATGGCAGCAGTACGAGATCGCCAAAAGAGTTACGCCGACAAGCGCCGAAAACCTCTCGAATTTCAAGTGAACGATCGAGTGTTACTCAAAGTCTCACCTTGGAAAGGTGTGGTTCGCTTTGAAAAGCGAAACAAACTCAACCCACGATATGTTGGACCCTATCGAATAACTGAGCGCATTGGTCCGGTGGCGTACCGACTGGACCTACCAACGGAACTCAGTGGCGTACACAATGTATTCCACGTATCCAATTTGAAGAAATGCTTATCCGATGAAACCCAAGTAGTCCCTTTGGACGAACTGCAAATTTATGAATAGCTACGCTTCATTGAAGAACCAGTTGAAGTTTTGGATTGGGAAACCAAAACGCTCAAGCACAGCAAAATTCCAATCGTTAAGGTTCGTTGGAACTCGAGACGTGGACCGGAGTTCACGTGGGAACGCGAGGATCAAATGATGAAAAAGTATCCTCACCTTTTTGAAGGGCTGACCAAACACAGAAAACCGCGAAACCCGGCAAACCGTCAGAAATCACCGGAGGTATGAATTAAATTTCGGGACGAAATTTCTTTCTACTAGGGGATGATATGACAAACTGAAAATTTTTCTTACTTTTTCAGACACTCATCACGACTTGACTCAAATTTTCGGGACGAAAATTCTTTAACATGGGAATGATGTGACAATCGTCAATTTCAGGTTAACTCCGTTAACTCAACTCCGTCAATTCAAACTTACGATCACTGAATCTATAACGCACACCTCATTACATTTAAACTAGGGTTTAAATGACGCTTAACACTTACTACATCTGTAGTCTTTCGGGAATTGCACCGAAACGCAAACGAGTTGACGCAAACGATTGGTGAATAAACGAAAAACGTCAAAACAATAATTATGTGATAATTAGGTGTTAGACTTATGTGTTATGTGATAATATTGGTTAAAACACTAACTCAAGATGTAAACAAGTTAGTTTAAGCTATATAAGTAATACTTAGAAGTGGAGGGGCCAAGGTGTAACATATTATTATTTATAATATGTTAACCCTAACTCTTTCCTCCTCCCCACACAATCCGATCGCCCCCCCCCCCCCTGGCTCCCTTGGCTGCCGTCGACATACACACACATACATACATACAATCAATTTCAAGCTTTTGATTGAAGATTAAGGTGCTAGGAAGGTATAAACGACTATCCTATGCATCCTTTATACTTAATCTTGACTTTTATTGGGTTAATTACAAACCCTAGATTCCGATTTTTACATGTTATTGTGTTCATATGAGTTTGTTTGATTTGATGATGTATTGATGATGAATTGATAACTAGAATTGATATTGCTACATGTTAATTGTTGTGTCTTTGATTTGAGTTCAAACGAAAACCCTAATCATGTATGTAATGTTTAATTGATGTGCATGGATAGTGATTATGGAGTCTAGAGTGTTATATGAATGAATGATGGTCCATAGATAGTTAATATGTTGAGTTTGGATGCAAACAGTTTCTGGACAGATTGTGTTATTGATGTTTAATTGACTGTAACGGGGTGTAAAGGTGAAAATTGGTTGAGATTATTGATACTACAGTAAACTAGGTTGAGTCTAGATTCTAAAGAATATAAATTTGCAATTTTTGGACGTGTAAAAGTTAACTTTTATGATTTTACAAAAACATTGTGCAAAGCTGAGTTGTTAGACCTGCTGTTAGGTTGTTTTGTAAATATTATATCTCATGAACTACGAGACCAATTGGGTTGGTTCCACTTCTGGAAGTTGACTTATTGAGTTAGGAACCTAACCCAAGTGGTCTTGCATTTATTGGATTTTTCGTTTAACGGGAATTTCAAATAACATTCTGTTGCGCATGAATTTGACTGTTATGAGTTTGCTGTAATGTTTTGATCATTATGAGAAATCTATGTGGGATAAAAATAAAATAAAATATGTTCTGGAAACCTAACACATATATGCTTTTGTGATGATTTTTGGTATATTAATTGAGATGCTACGATTGGTGGAATAGTACAATCTTTCAAGTAGAATTTCTGTCTCGGTGAAACTAGCTGCTGAATTTTGTGAAAATGCATGAAACATGATACTTGCTATATAATTGTTATGTTTTGACCAAATTGCCCTTGCGGGGAATAATTGCTAATTGATTGTCATGATTTGACCAAATTTCCCTCGTGGGGAATAATGGCTAGTTAATTGTTATGTGTTGACCAAATTGCCCTTACGGGGAGTAATTGCTAGTGATGTACATTATGAATACATGACACGTAAATAATTGCTTACACATGTAACGTATCACAAATACACTTGTTAAAGTCACACACGATTCACAAACGAAACACGAAACATGTTGTGTGCATAGGTATTATGTGCCGGGTCTAGAGACTTGATAATATTCCGACACTTAGAAAAATCTCTTTGTTGTTTTAGAACGCTAGAGAGAGTTTTTCTGTGACGCGCATCTTGGTGAATTATTTTGGGAATACTTCGCAAACAGTGAGTTTCACTTTCCCCTTTTTAAACTGTTTTCAAACGCTTTTCACTTGGGGGAGATAACATACTCCGAAAACGCATTTAAGATTTTGTTAATATAGATTATATATCACTTGTAAAGACTAAGTGGCAAACGCAATAACTAAAGTCCTTCATTCACATCGAACCGTTTAATATTGGATAATAGCGAGTCATTGTTGAGTAGTACTACTGGGTTTGACAAACCCCACCCAACGCTAAACTCGACTGGAGGTCGAGTGGGTGTAATCTTAGCTAAACACATATCATGGTCGGGATAGACCTGGTGGCAAGGCAAATGATAAACAGTCAGCTTCGGTGTCGAACACTTAGTGATACTTGTTTTATAGGCTAGCTACCTATAGATATATAATTGACATAACACTATCTGGTAACGCAAAACGCTGTAACGCAAAACGCTGAACGCAAATGCTAAACGCTTTATTTTATGTAAACTTGTGAACTCACCAACCTTGTGTTGATACTTTTAGTATGTTATTCTCAGGTAGCCGAGGCGGGCGCGCGGTTTAGGATCATGCATTGCTTGAAACTCTTTTAATAATGCAAACTTATTTTAAACTGTTATCATTGGGTTTTAAGTCGTCCTGCGTGACGCAACATTGGTTTCTATGGTTTTTACGCTTCCGCATTTAATTACTCGTAAACGTTTTCATGGTTTTGAAACTTTGTTTTATGGTTTGATTATAACTAATGAATCCGATCCTGTTAGTTCACACCCTCTGACGGTAAAACTCCGTTAGTGGATTTTGAGGGTGTGATAGAATTTGAACTTGGTTAAGATGTATTGTACACACTTGGATTGACAAATAAATATCCCATCCATATTTTGTTGAACTTGTAATCCAAGAAAGAAATTTATCTCTCCCATAGAACTCATACAATATTTTAACTTCATGACCTCTTCAAACTCTAAACACATATGTTCATTTGTTGACCCAAAAATGATATCATCAACATAAACTTGTAGTCGAACTAAATCTCTTCCTCTTTTCTTATAGAAGAGGGTCTTGTCAATGGCTCCCCTTTGAAAACTATTAGCAAGCAGATGATTAGACAAATCATAATACCAAGCTCTTGGAGCTTGATGAAATCCATATAGAGCCTTGTTAAGTTTATATACTCTATTTGGATAATCAAGATCCTCAAAACCTTAAGGTTGAGTGACATACACCTCCTCTTCTATCTTTCCATTTAAGAAAGCAGGTTTAACATCTAACTGAAACACTCTTATATTCTTTGATGCTGCATAGGTCAAGAATATCCTTAATGCTTCTAGCCTGCTACAGGAGCAAATACTTCTTGTAGACATCCAAGTGAAACTAATCTTGCCTTGTTTTTCATTACTATTCCTGTTTCATCCTTAAGTGTTTATGAAAACCCACTTGGTGCCTATTGCATACTTTCCTGTAAGCTTGTACACTAGTTCCCAGACTTGCAAAAATCCGAATTGCGCTAACTATTCCTGCATTGCTTCTACCCAACTGTTGTCCTTCAAAGCTTGAACAATGTTATTAGGTTCTATTTGAGACAGAAAACATGAACACAAACAAATGTTTACAGTTTCAAAAGCACTTTTGGTCACTCTTTTATGCAGGTCACCAATGATGTTTTCAGATGGATGATCTCTTTGAACAGAAGAAGTTTGAATGGTTTGAATAGAAGTTAAATTTGTATCAAGATTTGATTCATTCAGATCAGGTTCTTCAATTATCAAATCTTGTGATTCATTGTTCATTTATGCTTTTCACACATTCTGATTTGATGTTGATACAACATCATTTACCGTATTCAAACTTTGAAACAACAATGTTTTCAAATCTTAATTGTCTGTCATGTTGGTCTTGATCTTGTTGAAGAAAGGTTTGATCATCATTTACCTCAAAGTTCTCTTTTTCTTGTGGGTGATCAAATTGTTCATTTTGCTCATTCTCATTCTCTTCAGAAGAGAACTCATTGTTTTCATTAGCAACTTTTGACCACAGTTTGTTAGGTCAATTTTATTTTCAGAAGTTGCTTCAGGAACACTTGTTCTCTAAGAATTTTCATCAATATCTTCATGATAGATTTTGAAGGATTTAATCAACTTCTCTAGATCAAACAACCATGTTGCTCCATCAACAGTGTTGACCTGATTCCCATTAAAGATGATGTCAGATGATTCAATCACACTGAAATGATCATATATCCTATAAGCCTTTGAGTGTGAAGAATATCCAACAAAGAAATAATCTAAATATTTTGACTGAAACTTGTTTAAATAATCTTTAGTGTTTAATAGAGAACATTTGCATCCAAATGGCTTTAGAAACTTGATGTAGGGCTTTCTTTTGTACAAAATCTCACAGGGAGTTTTGTTTTGACTTTTGTTGAGAAGGACTCTATTTTGAACATAACATGCAGTGTTGATTGCTTCAGCCCAAAATGTTCCAGGCAAATAAGAATCTGCAAGCATGGTCCTTGCAGCCTCTATTAATGTTCTATTTCTTTCTTATGCAACACCATTTTGTTCTGGAGTTCTAGGAGCACTGAATTGTTGAGAAATACCTTTAGCTTGACAAATTTCGGTCATGACCCCATTCTTGAACTCAGAGCCATTGTCACATCTCATAACCTTAGCCCTCACATCTAACTGATTTTCAATCCTGGTTACACAAATTTTGATCATCTCTGCAGCTTCATCTTTTGAACTTAGAAAGTATACCATGTGAATCTTGGATAATCATCCATTATCACCACACAATACCTCTTTTTGCCAATACTTGAAACACTCAAATGACCAATGAGATTCATATGGAGCATTTCAAGCACTTGTTCAATTGAGTTCATGAGTTTTGTTTTGTGATATGATTTATGTTGCTTTCCTTTTTGACATAAAATGCATTTATCATCCAAGTTGAACTCTCTTGTTGGTAGACCTATAACATGTTCACCGCTAACAAGTTTGTTCATGTTCTTGAGATTCACATGACATGAGTCACATGACTTTCTATGCCACTTTTTGATTCATTTTCATATGCTTTAGTGACAAAGCATGTTCCACGTCAAGAAATGGCATCTTTCATTCTTAGTTCATATAAGTTTCCATTTCTAGGTGCCATCATCATTATCATATCAAGTGGGATCACAAACACAGGTTTCAAAATGAAACAGTGAGATTCATCAAATCCAACTTTATAACTTTTGTCACACATTTGTGATATGCTCAAAAGGTTATATTGAAGACCTTCAATATGAAACACATTGTCAAAAGAGACTCTCCCATTTGTGAGAATCCCTTTGCCCACTGTAGGTTCCCAGCCGGATCTACACGAGATATCGCGTTCTACGTAGGTGCGGAATCCCTACGTAAGATGTTACGAGTATAGAAAACAATACGAGCTAACACACGATACAATAATCAAACACACGTTGTATTCCAACCGTAAACACGTGATACTATGATCACTGAATACAAAACTCTCTGACTCGAATACACGAATAAACTCTCTATTATATGAATAAGCCGTATACAAGATAGCTTATATAGACACGACAACTTCGCCTGGCATGTTCAGGCGAAGTTGTCCCTAACTTCGCTTGTCTAACAAGTTCGCCCATATAAGCGAACTTGTTAGCAACTTCGCTTACATATAAAACTCAAATCTAACTAACACGATTACAGACACTCGACACTGAACTACTGACATCATGCACCAACAGACTCCCCCTTGGCAGTAGCTTCATCTCTTTAGCTTCAAACACGTGTCTAGTAATCTTCAATCTTCTATCTTCAAGCATGCACTCCTTCTCGAACACAAACCGAGACAACTCTTTGATATTTCCTCGCTTCGTCTTTCCAAGCAGGAATATAAAATATCTTCTTGTCATTCAACACCTGCAAATCAGCTTGCGATAAGTTTACCAAGTGCATCGGATCGTACACTCTAAGCAGCTCTTGTTCATCTTCGTCTTCCATCACTGCCTCAGCTGTCTCACAATCTACAAACCACCACTTCAGGTCTTTAAGCACATCCTTGGGCATTAGCTTCATCGGTACTTCTTTCAAACACCGGATCGGTTTATACTTCATAATCATCCAAGGCTTTCCGTCTGCTCTCAAACCTCTATCCTTGTCTTCAACAAGTTTTCCCTTTTGTGGTTTTAACAGCTCAAATTTCTTCTCTTTTATACTCTCTTTCCACACAATCTTCCCAATGACTCTAGCCATATTATCGTCACTTCTGTTTATCAATCCCAATCTGGCTAAGTCTTTCACTTCACATTCTGGCAGTGTATTCAACGATCTCAACATCCTTCTAAAGTACTGAACACCGTCATACCTTTTAATCACGAAGAGCCTCAACTGCTCATCATATATCCAGCAAATAATCCCTTTCTTCGCTTCAGCATATCCTTTAATGTTGTAACTCTTCTTAAACATTGTAGGGACCGCCGGTTTCTTCGTTTTGACGAACCACTGAGCATAGCCTTCTTTCCATCTAGGATGCTCTTCCCATTCAGACTCATCACTTCCAATCTGTTTACTCATATCTGCTTTCTCAACATCTGGAATGTCATGCTCAATATTATCCTCAACTATCTCTCCCTCTTCTATCTCTGTATCAATCACAATCTCTTCACCAATCTTCTCTATCACATCACTAGGTAGTACATCATCATCACCAACCAAACCATCCAAAATAATTTCAAAGTAATGAACTTTATGACTAACCTCTACTTTGAACTTGTTTTTGTTTGAGTTTATACAGATATGGCGGATGAACCGACATATCCGTTGGAGAAAAAGCACAACATGTGCGCTCTTTTGCAAGTGACCCCTGACAATCAGGACGTGGCTTTGAAGATTAGATGGTTACCGTTACAAATCTGTGGTTATCTCTAATTGAGTGCACTTTGATATATAGAAATCATCATTTGGATTTCTGGCACTCAGTTCAACTTATTGATGATGCCGGTGGAAGGCGGTTGGAGGCCACCTTTTCCCGACAAGAGATAGTTATCAATGAACAACTTATCAGGGCATGTTTCCAATTAAATGACAATGTTGAAAACCCAATTCATTTTTCAACAAACCACTTGCTGACCATCTTTATAGATACAATGGGTTATCAAGGTGATATGTTTGAAGGCCGGTTCAAGAAGGGAATGTTCCCTAACGTTTATAGGTTTCTGATTCACCATATTATTCAAGGATATGCTGCAATAAAGGCATCATGGACCTTAATGAGCAGAGACTTGGTGAATGAAACAGTGGCTGTCATCTTTTAACAACCATTCAACTTTTCAAGGATGATTTTTGAAGGCCTCGTGTCTAGTCTGTGGAAACCTAACAGGGAGAAATTCTTAGTCTTTCCAAGATTTCTCCAAATTATCTTTAATAGGGAGTTGCAGGATCTGCCAACCATTGGCACTACACATCTACTCGGAAAAATGGATTGCTAGGTTGGCTTCACTAGGAACTTCAATCCTAATATTGAACTTGATGTAGTACCATGGTTATTGAACCCTGATTTGGCTATTACGCCAGTTCCAGAGTCACCACATGTGACCTCTGAGGAGGAAGAGAGTGAGGAAGAGGAGGATGATGATTCTAATGATGGAGATGACGGAGATGCTGACCAAGGTGATGGAGGACATGTTGAAGGAAATTTGGCTAATGATGAGGTCATGGATGCACTGGAACAGGGTGAGATTCAATCCCAACCCTTACCTACACCACCAGCGTCACCAAATAGCCCACCCAACAACACATTCAATCCCCTCCACAACCACAAACACCATCCCCACCACCACAAAATGACCCATACATTCCATCCCCACCAATATCACCTACACAAACCCAAAGCCCACCTCAAACCATTAACCAACCCCTAACCCAAACCCAAACCCTACTCCAAGACCAAAACCAAGCCATACATGAACCATACATCGCACAACAAATCCTAGCCCACCTACTTAGCCTACCAAATACACCATTCCAATCCCAAACTGATGACCAACCAATACCTCTAATCCAAACTATAAACCCACTACCCTCAACCAGTACACATATCATTGAAAGTCCAAGCCCACTCAATGAACCCAACCAATCGAAAACCAATATTCCTAATCCATTTTCTGACCCACCAACACGTTCCTCTTCCACTGGTGCTTATTTATTCAAACGAAATTCGGATCTCATGGTTGAGAATGTTGAGTTGAGAGGGAGTAATGAGGAGTTTAAGCAAGAAAATGATGATTTAAAGGCTCAGTTGGCTCAAGCTCTAAGCAGAATTCAAGCCCTAAGGGTTGAGGTTGAGAAGGTCTCAGCTGTACCAAAAACAGGGGGAGAATATTCATATTGCAACTGATGCTGCTGTTGCTGATGAGATTGTGAATATATAAGTGGATGCTGAAGACGTTTTGAAAACCTTGGGCAGTGTATATGGTGAGAGTGATTAGGATGAAGATAGTGAAGTTAGAGGAATTGTTGATGATGGTTATGAGGGTGACAAGTCAGATGTTGGTGAACAAGAATATGATGTTGAATATACAATAACAAAGAAGAAGAGTGTGATTGTAGAAAGGGAAATGGAGGGTGGAGAGTGAATCTGGTATTGATGAGAATATGCAGACTGATAACATCTTGACTACTGAGGCCATATCAACTAATGCTATTGACACTGAAACTTTAACTGATAAAGTTGCTGATGAAGGTGGAGAGATTGAGGAAGTAGTTCTAACTGAAGAACATGATGATGTTGAAACTTCCAAGAAGGTCGATGAGGAGATGACACAATTAATGGATGAAATTGAAAACTTCCCCAGTGAACCAGAAATGATGAGGGAATCAGATAAAGAAAGGAGAAGGGCTAAGGGAAAATCTTTAGTTGATACTGATTCACCTGCTGAAACCCAGACAAATCAGATGATGATATGTTGGAAAGGGATGAATTGGCTGAACAAGCTGCCAAGAGGCATGCTGATACACTCTTTGAAACATTGGAAAAGGAAAGGATTGCCAGATCCATGACTGCTGAAGAGTTTGTTGAGCAAGAAACTTTATTTGAACAAGCTCATATTTCCAAAACTTTGAATGAGGAAAGAGAAGTTGAGCAAGAAGTTATTGAGGTACTGATCAAGATGAAACAAGTTGAAGAGGTCGACAACACATTATCTCTGGTGATGTACAAATTTCAACATGCCCAACCCGAGGCTGAAATTCCAACCATTACTGAAAATGTTACTGATGATTCACACAAGTAGATGGTAGTTGATGAGACTGGTGAGCCAGTTATTGGATGATTATCAAAGAAATGGAACGGATATGTAGAAACGCTAATAGAGTAAGTGAAAAATGAAAGGGCTGATGATGATAGCAAATACGGAAAGAAATATAAAAGAAAGAGGTGCAGATATGAAGGCAGAGAATATAATGATGATGAACCGTAGATGAAAAGGGCCAAAAAATCTAATAAGGATGAATACTTTGTTGAAAGCCCCAAGGATGCGGAAACCCCTGTGCAGGCTATTCCCTCACAATTTGTTATGCCTGATGCTGAGCCTGGAGTGAATGAACCACGGATTCAGGCCCTTGATGAATCAACTGAAGAAGATTATGATAATGTTGATGATTATACTATTGATAATGATGTTGCTAATGATGATGTTGTTAATGATAATACTGTAGATGCTGATACTGTTGACTCCCCAAGCACTGTCATGACTGATGAACAAAGGGAGAATATAGAGATTATGATGGATAATGCAAGGAGAGACCATCCTTTGATTGTAAGCTTGATTAAACATGTATACAAATTCGAAAATTTGGCTCATATGACAGATGAGGAGTTGCAAAGATTGGTTAATAAAGAGGCTGATGAGATAAAGAGGAGAATGGAAATGAAGAACCATGATTCTAACAAATACAGAATTTAATTGAGAATGCATGGGTTATATGATAAAGATTTGAGTAAAATGAAGTTTGTTGATTTGGAAGAACATAATAAATCAAATGTGGAAATGGTAGAGAGAGGAAAAAGATAGATTAAGAAGGGAATCAATTCAAAAAGAAAAGATTTATGACCTGTTGAAGAGGTTTGGGGGAAAGTGCAAGTGCTTAATTGACAAAGGGATGGCAATGGAGATGGTTGACAGACTCTCAAAAGCAAAAATTGAATCTTATTTCAGATTATTATCAAAGAAAGATGACACTGACAAATCTTCAAAGACCAAGAGTTGTTACTTTGGCTGAAAAAGAAAAGGCTGAAAAGAAAAAGAAGTGGGAGGATGAACAGCCAAATTGCTTGAAAGATTAATGGAAGTTATGGGGATGTTAAATGAGATTCAGGAGATGAATAGAAGTGAAAGGTTAGCCTTGTACCAGGCTGAATTGAAGAAAGCTGAACAAGATAAGGTTGAATCGTCAAAAGCTTCAAAATTTCATGTTGTTGTGGAAGTGAAACCAGAACTAGTTGAATACCGGGATCCGTGGGATGATGAGAACAAAATCAAGACCCTAAATGTCATAATGATGAGTAAAGGAATGGAAGAAAATGTGTTTGATCTCCTAGGGAAAGCTCAACTGAAACAATTATTTTATGAAGAGAAGGTTGAATGGGAGAGATTAGAAGCTGAATAGAGAAATCTAAGAAATTTTGATGCTGGACCAAGTTGAGGAGGGATTTGTTCCTGCTGGTCAACTTGGAGATGAGAGGATTATGGAAATGATTACAAGACTAGCAAGGGAAGGAGGAGAAAACTTCCTTGATTTGATGTCTATGCCAGTGGAAATGTTTACTGCGATGTTTGTAAAGAAATTTGGGGACTTGAGGACCACTAAACCCAAAAAGGAAATTTCTTCAAGGCCCTCAGCTGCTAGAGTCCAAATCCCCACTATAAGAGCTGCACAACAGAGAAAAAACATGGCACCATCTGATGTGGACCTACCCAAAAGGCTCTTCTTTGACTCCGTGTCTGAAACTTTGAAAGTGATCATGAAGAGTGGAGAGTTGAAGGAAATAATCTTCAAGGATGATTTTACTGAGTTTAAGAAGGACAGCTATAGGATATGGAAAATCTAGAACTGTATGATTATCATGACAAGAATAGAATTGTAGGAAGACAAAGAAATGAACTATAAAAACATCTCAAGGAGGAGGCTAGGACAGGATTCCCTATTTTGAGTAAAAAGAGGAAGAGGGAATTCACTGAACATGAGAAAATCAAAAGGGCCAAGAAGCTGAAGGAGATAAGATATGCTGAAATTGATTGTATCTCAAAAGTGAGGAACAAAGATCCTATGGAAAACATGATGGTGTGTATAAGTATGATAAGGAAGATGACAAGGCCTAATCTTGAAGTCCAGAGGAATGGTAGGATTGCTCGTATTGACTATAAAGAACAAGATGATTCCTACATTCTCAGAGATTCTGATGGACTTGCCTTGGGCATCATTAGAGCATATGAAGACTTGACATTCCTGCATGATGAAGATTTGAGAGATATTATGAGGCGGACTCTGCCTAACAACCACCCTTATCATCAGGAATTGTTTTTATTCAAGGAGAAAGCAGGAAGTGTGAAGTTGGCAAGAAGACAAGCAGCCTTAAGCTCAAAAAGATAAAATTATATTTCTAGCTTAGGTTTTGTATTGTAATGTCGATTGACAGAATTTTCAACTTTGTAATACTTCTCTGATTATGTAATGTAATTCATTTTTGAGATTTGATGTGTAAATAGTGTATGTAACCATAGAGGTGTTTTGGTACAGCTGAGGTTGTTCCAATCTAGGGGGATTGTTGGGATGAAGAAACGTGCTAAAGGAATATTGGAATCTTCTCAACCTCTTAAGAAACTACTAAGTATGGAATACGGGCAAGCTCAGACCTCCCAGCAAGCTTTCACTTATCCTAGCAAGGTATTTTGCCTTCTGGGCAACGTTATCTTCTAAAAGTCCTCTTTAGTGTCAATCCGAGTTGGGTTCACTATGTCTAGCAAGGTTGTTCTTCATGCCAAGCAAGGTTTGTGTCCTGGCAAGATCTTGGCTAAACCAAGTTAAAGAAACCAAGTAGCTTGGAAGATCTAGCAAGGTTTATTATTAATAAACAGTGGTCCCAGCATGCTTAAAGAAAGTTGATAAGGAAATATCTTAAGGACTTATTCTAGCAAGGTTCAACCCCGAGCAAGGTACAGTGCTACCAGCACAGTCAACAGTGTTACCAGCACATTTTGATATGTTCAATAAGATATTTATTAACAACGAGTTGAAGGGATTTCTGAAGAACAAATTTATTCGTAGAACCATATCGGTGTTTGCTATGGTCAAGAGGATTGAAGTCTGCTAGGTGAATGTTTTCTTAGGAAAATATTCTAAGTAAAGTTTACCCAGAGAACTTTTTCCCAGCACACTTTGATTACCAGGTCTGCTTGAAGAAGAAAAAAGCTGCAAAGCTTACCCGATGACCTGTTTTACACTTAGAATCTTTTGTAATATGAATTTATGATTATGTATCATTAATTAGGGTTTCTAGAATGAATGACAGTTGTCAGGGCACGCCTTTAAATAGAATAATTTAGGGCACACCTAAAAGAAGACGAGATACGAGAGACGGCTGATAGACACCACATATTATTCCTGACATTGAGTGAGACGGTTGTTCTTTAATACGTACGGACAAAAACATTCCTTTCTGAGACCCTAATTGATTTTCATGTTTATTGATCTTTCTATAAATGGAAATCTTTTGAGTTACAGTTTGTGTTTGATACCTTAGTATTTATCAAGCAACATTTATTGTGTTGGTGTTTCCGCCATTAATTAAATATTGTTCTTACCATAAATAGCATGTTGTTAACCTTCTTGTCAACACTTAATCGCGTGGGTTACGAAAGTGGTATTGTGATCGATATAAACGGGGCCGACAACAGGTGATTTCATCAGGAACATTTTTGTTCATATCAATCACATAAGCATTATCTTTTCTCTGTGGTCGAACAAGAACCCAATCTTCTGGTATGATGATACAAGATTTTAAAATCAAGCACTCCTTGTTAGTAAAATGAATTGAAAAACATCTATCGCGAATTTGCGAGACACTGAGTAGACTATGCTTTAACATTGGAACGAAATTGACATTTTCAAATTTGAGCACACCATTACTTACAGTACCCTTTTGAGTAACATTCCCCTTTTCTCCTCCCGCAAAGGAAACATACCGACCGTTAAATATTTGAATGTCGTGTAGTTGGGAGATGTCTCCTGTCATGTCCGTGGAACAGCCACTATCAACATACCAAGGTCAGATTGATGGTTCCTCTTTTGTAACCATACCCCAAAAGGTGAGCCGTCAAATTTGCATACCAAGCTCGAGGCGCTTGGTGAAGACCGTAAAGGGCTTTGTCTAACTTATAACCATGAGTGGGGTGCTTTAAATCAACAAAACCCGGTGGCTGATCCACATAGATCTCCCCCTTGACCTCTCTATACAAAAACATTGTCTTAACATCCATCTGATAAACTGTCAATCCCATGTAGGAGGCATATGCTAGAAAAATCCATATGATCTCAAGTCGAGCGACAGGAGCATACACTTCCGTGTAGTCTAAACCTTCAACTTGACGAAAACCACGAACTACGATCCGCGCTTTGTTTCGAACAATAACACCCGTATCATCTTGCCTGTTACAAAAAACTCATATTGTATCTAACTCTTTCTTTCTAATGGGTAGCTCGAATAATCTCCAAAACTTGAGTTTATCAAACTGATTTAATTCCTCATGCATGGTATCCACCCAGCTTGGTTCCTGTAGTGCCATTTCAACTAACTTAGGCTCTATTTAAGAAATGAAACAGGAAAATAAATAGTTGTTGTTGTTTCCGGTCTGACTTCTGTTTAACACACCTGTTTCAAAAGTACCTATAACATTGTCAATTCGATGATCTCGTTGAATTTCTGTCAGAATTGAATGCCCGAGAACAGAGATAGTAGAAGGTAAGTTTGTTGGATCTTCAAAGATTTCAGTAACAGTGTTCTTCCATCCAGATGTCGTCGTAGTGTGTGAGTACGAAGTACTGGCAATGTATTCATTTGGTATAACATCTGGGAATATATTGCTTTCAAAATTTGAAGAATCGTAATATCCCTCTCAACTTATGAAGCATCGACTGCAGGTGCCGGTGAAGACACAGTTTCGGTAACATATTCTTGTTGACAAGCTTACACCGGCTAAGTGGTGTCCAATGATTCTGAAGGATCAATGCCCAGCACTAGAGATATATAAGATTCAGTAGGTATGTCTTCTTCTTCATCAACAGAATTTGAAGGACCGGCACCCGAAATATCTGTATCGACCGCTGGAAACACATTAAAAGGCTTAAAGAGTTCGGTATTAATAAATAACCAGTCAGGCTCGACACGGGCATCAGTCTCAGTCTCTTCTAGCCAACGCACGTCATACTATTCCACTATATTTTTAGTTTTTTTGTTGTAATTTAACCAAAGTTAAGTCAATCATCAATCCAAAAATAACCCGTTTCCTTCCCCGATCAGTAGAACACCAGAAACACTAGTACCACGGTCACCAAAACAAATAACACGAACAATCCTTAAATTTGTGATATCACCACCGAGCCTAGAATAGGTCAGTCGGCTCTGAAACCAATTGTAAGTTCATAGAACGAATCTTTCAATGTGATATCACACAATCTCGTGATTATGCAGAAACTAACACGAGATGATTCAAGATTATGTAAACAAACACACTAAGAACACAAAGAATATGCTTCAAAACACACGTATATTAAATGTTAAGTGCTTAAGCACAACCGGTTACACAATACACCAATATCCCTCTCGTTTATCTCTCATTCGGCTAACCTATAATAAACCTAATTACATTGTTTATATAAGCACTACACACAAGCCCAAAACAACCCAAAAGCCCACCGAGATACAAGAGATATCGGTTTACAATATATGCCCAATATCAAATACAAACCTACTAATACTAGCCCAACAACCTCCTGCTACATCAACGGTGATTTCTCCTACTCCTACGATGATGTCGACACAACCTTCGGCTTTAACATTTATGAGAATCAGCAGCCCACAAGGTCTAGTGCAACCTGTACCTGCTTCATTTCATGCTTTTCCACGTACACAACAGATGGATATGCTTCTGAGTTTGACTCATTTATACGATAATTAAGTGGTGGTTGAATTTCAAATACAAGAATAATTGATGACGAATCAACGTCGCCTTATGGGTTATGTCTCGTATTGTCAGAAGGAAACAAAATGTTGTGTGAGATTGTTGCGGCTCAGGGGGTGAATATACAGGAACAAGACGAGATCATTCTTCAGCTGAAATGTAAATATGAGGCGTTGAATAAGCTGAAGAATGGTTACAGTAATAAAGATCCTGATGCTACCAGTGTTGGTGGAAGTGAGCCGAAACAAGCTCACGACTCATCTTCTGCTGGTACGAGTGGTGGTGGTGAAGGCAATGATCAGCAGATAGTCGTTTATCAATATACGACTAATGTCCAGCATATCAAGTCGATCAAGGCCAACACCGTGTTATTTATGGATTATGAAAAGGGGGTAATGATGAGTACCGCCAACGCTGACAAGATCGAGGAGGGTGAATTTGTTGATCATGCCCTATCTCGTGATCAATATCCTTATTGTTGGGGTTAAACCATGAAGAGATGGATGCGTTGGAGGCTGAGGAGGATGTGGAGGTTATGAATGATGAAGAAGTTGTGCTTGACACGAGTATTCCACACTGGAATACATCGTATATTTATTAATACGTGGAGATAGAGATCTATTTATTAATACGTGGAGATAGAGATCGAAGATGTGACGTCAAAGAAGTACCATGATTTGTATACACGATCAAATGTTGGTCAGGGTGTTCCATCATTCACTAAAGAACATATTAAAGTTGCCGAAGATCATCTTGATAAGATAAAAAAAAGGAAGGAGAAAGTATCGGCAAAGGGATCAGGCTCGTTGGATCTTGATGTGAGGGCTGGTTTGGAGATCACAACAAGACCCTAACTTCGAAGATCATTGAAGCCTATCGATATGTTGATCAAGAACACAAGCTGGATGTTAGTGCACGCGCCAAATCAAGTCAGAAGACTATATTCAAAGCCGTGAAAACAGTCAAAGATGACATCGTTTCTTGGTTATACGATTCAGAGTTAAGGGTTTGTATCGTTAAGTGGGAGAACTTCGTCCAGTATTTTTAATAAAAACTAACGTTCTCTCACTGCCGAGGTGGGATGTGCGGACGCTAACCAATCGGACGTTTATTAACCGTGGTGGAAATCAATTAGCAGGATGGTTTTATCAACATCTGCTCATTGAGGTCAACCACAGGTTTAAATTCTTTAAACCACATGTGTCAACCCGGAAATACATCGACGAGATTGATTTTTAAAGCTGGTTGGAGGAAGCTTGTTCTTAAAGTAGAGCCGCCAAGAACTATGAAGCGTGTACCAGTGAAGAACTTTCCGCAATGTTAGAGCATTAATATCTAATGCTAGATCTTATGGGCTTTTTATGTAATAGTTTGTTTTGAAAGGGTTGAAATTGTCATTTGTAGGAATTTTGTAAAGTGTAGCACATAAGCTTAGTAGCGTATAAGCTTATACAACCATATAAGCTTATACGTTGACCAATCTTATCCGCTGATACTGCAGCTGTATATAAGGCTTTAATGTTTATCATTTTTCAATAGTTGTGCATTTGAAATGATTTGTACTCAAAAGTGTTATATCAATATATCAATGTTTGCGAGTGAATACATTGTCAATCCTTAATGAAATATTCCACAATGTCATTTAGTGTAGCAAATATAATTGTATCGATTTGAATGATTACGTTCTCACGTACATGATGCATTGAATGATTAGGATCATGAGCTTTCAAGTGGTATCATAGCATGAGGCTCAAATTTACTACTGATTACAACTAATTAAGAGATTAATTTTTAAAGATTTGAAGATTCAAAGTCAACTTTTTAACCGATTACATTTTCTTTGATTACTCTGTGGTTTATGGTAACTTTTCAGTTCATTTGATTATGATGATCGTGAATAGTTAATCATCGTTTCTACAAGAGTGATTCTAGTTAATTAAACATACGATTCTCAATGATGAACAGTCTTTACGGGCGTATAAGCTGTCTAGTGCACGTATAAGGGATACAAGATATACGGTGTATAAGCTTTGTATTTATTAGTGTTTGGCCAGATTAGTGTTTATATGGATAACAGGTTACACGTCTGAAAGATATACGGAGCTTATAATTATACGTTGGGTGTTATACGCTGGGTGGAGTTGTACAGATAGAAGCTTATTCAAATAAAGAATTTATACGTGAATAGGATATATGTTTGTTACAAAGGTTATACGTTGATGTTTTGATTGCTAAGATGGAAGATTTAAATGCGTTTGTGACACATGCCCCCGAAGCTGGGACATCAACCGAAATAGGGACATCAACCAAGCCCCCGAAGCTACTTAGGTTGGAAGACTATCCTAGTTGGGCAGATAAGTTTGAAACGTATGTACAAGATGTGAACTGTGAAACTTGGGAAGCTGTTGAAGTGGAGTAAATCATTCCGAACAATGAAAATGGCACAAGTCATAGATTATCTCAAATACCTGAGGCTGTCAAGCCTAGATTTATTCATGAGAAAAAGATGATGAATTTGTTTCAACAGTCACTCAAATCTGAGATCATTTAGTTACTGCAACACAATGGGTCATGTCACTCAATATGGGAGGCTTTGCTGAATAAAGATCGATGGAATGTTGACATGAGAAAATCAAAGGTGGGTTTGCTAAAGAAAGAGTTTGACATTTTTACTATGGCCAAAGGTGAAATGATGCTTCAACTGATTGAAAGATATTGCCATCTTGTGAATGAGATGAAAAGGTTGGGAATTGATAAAGAAGAGTTTGAATATATTGATAAACTAGCATATTCTTTATTTGACGGTTGGGAGACTTTCATAATGATTCCAGAATCCAACCCAATCAATTATGCAAGACTTACTTTAGCCCGATTTATTGAGAAATTGGAAGCTCATGAACTTGAGATTCGTAAGAAACAAAGAATGAAGAGTTCATCAGCAAATCAAGACATTGGTTTATATTTTAATTCATCACAATCGGTGATTACCCCGAGCCAGGAGATCCAAACTGCTTACATTACAAATAGTAGTTTAAAGGAAATTCTCAATCGAGTCAACCGGCCAACATACCTCACTTTACAAGCTCTTATGTTGGAACTAATTTGACAACAACTTCTGTTCCTGATAAATCACCAAAGACCACTAGTCCACCATCTGATGTTGTACAATGGAATATTGATGTGAATATCAAAAACAACAATGGACTGATAGCGGAGAATGTTCAAGAACACATGGCTTTCTTAGGGTCTGTCTTGGAATCATATGAGTGCTTGATAGCTGTTCGTATTGGTAATTATAACATGATAAAAGAAGATTAGGACCAAATTGATCCCGAGGAGATGGAAATGCTTGACATTCGTTGGTGTATGGCAAGTGTGGTGAGGAGAGCTCAAAGATTTAGAGAGGTTACTGGGAAGAATTGTCCTGATGGAACAACTGCGAAACTGGGATTTGATAAGTCAAAGGTTTGATGCTTTTGACGCAAAGAAAAGGGATATTTCAAGAGAGAGTGTACTAATCCTAAAGTTAGAGATTCTTGTCCTAATCCGTTTGGCCGAGACTACAACCAACAAGCAATCTATCGTCAAAGTTCACCTACACAAACTGAGACATCAAAGAAACCTGAAGCTTCATCCTCAAAGGCATGTAATGCTCAACTGGATGATGGTTTTAACTGGAATTTTGTGGTTCATAAAGCTAATGTGGTAGAAGTATTTGTTGAATGTTCACAAGTTAAAAAGAACAAGGATGAAGCAGAAAATGATGATGTTGCTGAAGGAATGACTGATGTTGAAGAAGAGATTTCTACTTCTACTGAGGATTCTCCTAAATTTTTTGAATCGATCCCTAATGAATTCTTTAAGTCATTTTTGCCACCTGATGTGTTTGAGAGTTTTGTAGGTTGGTTCAATGGCGAAGAAGTTCCACATGGAAAGATTGACTTTATAATTGATGATGAGCAAGAGGAGGAGACTAGTGAGACTGATGGAGTTCAAGATACATCATCAAATAGTGAAGCTAGTGGAGACTTTGATCAAGAAGTAACTCATGATGTGGGAAATGCACCTATTCTACAAGCAAAAAGGGTGGTCAGGTAAAGTTTTCTCCTAAAGAAATTAAAAATATTTGTGAATGACATGAAGAAAAGGAATTTGCAATTAATTCGTTGATAACAGATTTTAATTTGCTAAAAAATGATTATAACAAAATGCTTCTTGATTATCAAAATGGGAAATTGGCTTATGATAAGCTTTAATCGTGTGAGAAAAACTTGGCTTGAATATTTTGCATGATGAAAAAACGATTTCTATGCTCACACACATGGTTGAAGATAAACAAATTGCCATCCATAGACATGTGGATGAGAAATCGGAACTGAAAAGAGAGTTGCAATTGACTAAAATTGAGATTGAAAGAATTGAAACAAAACTGAAAAGTTATTCCGCTTCTCAATATGTTTTTGGTCACATTGTTTCGAAAGAGATTCCAAAATATCTTCTTGTTCCACCACCAATTTGGATCTCTTATAATCCAAAAGAACCTGAATGATATCTTAGGGCGTTGAACGTGGTGTCTGATTCACCACAACATGATAATACATGTGATGAGCAAGTTGTTCAATCTGTTCATAGTTCAATCTGATTCACCAAACAAGTTGCTGAATTAGTTTTGTCGGAATCAGAAGGCACATCTAAAGAAAGTGTTAAAAATGGTAATCAATTTGAGAAATCTAAACCCAAATCAAATGGTAAAACTGGTAATCAGAATTCTAGATTTTCTAAAACTAGTTTTTATTATAAAAAAGAAAGGGTATTGGTTTCAAAGAGGATAACCAAAAGTCGGTAAAACCACAAGATGGTTTTCAAAAGATTGTTTTTGTTAAAGGTGAGACCTCTGAGGAACAAACTGAGGCTATCTTTACAAGGCAATCAAATGATGAGTTTTACAAACTCAAAGTTGAAAGAGAGAGACAAGAGAATCATATTCATCTGTTAACAATTTTGTTGATATGAGGAAGTGTTTCTGTTGTAATGAAGAAGGACATTTGTTTTATTCATGTCCTAAAAGATTTTCTCAAGAAGAAAACATGTGGTGAAAAAGAATCATATGTTTAAATTTCATGTGGTAAACCTACACATTCACCAGTCAAGATTTTAAAAATATGTGTAGATAAGGAATATGTCAAAAGGATTTTTGAAGTGGGTGAATCTTCAAATGCTAAGAAAAATGATGGTTTTTATAAAAAGAAAAGTTATGTTGGTCAGAACTGGGTGGCAAAGAATAAAAGTAATGAAAATTTTAAACCACCGATTGAACAAGTTGTTAATCCAACTGATAACCAAGTTGTTGAGTCTTTAAAAGAAATTGTTAATCAAGATAATGAACAAGCTGTGAGTCATTAAATGATGTTGTTAATCAAGTAGATGAACAAGTTGATGTTTCATCGAGTTCATGTTTGTCAGATGATTCTTTGTCTGATTATGTGTATGATGATTTTGAGGATGTTTTAAATGAAAAAAAGGAAACAACCCAAGACCAAGAAGGCTTGGGTTTCCTTGTTTCAATAATTGCTTGTTTTTGTTGGGGCTATCAAGATCCAATGACTCTCGTTGGATAATGGATAGTGAAGCCTCTCGACACATGACTGGAACTCACCATTTGCTAAAGAATGCTCAATCTATTCGAGGAGGGTACGTGGGATATGCAGAAATCAAGGATGACAAATTGTTGGAGAAGGGACATTATCAAATGGGAAAGTACTGTTCGAAAATGTGAATTACATCACAGTGCTTGAGAATAATCTGCTAAGCACATCTCAAATTTGTGACAAAGGCTTTTCAACGCATTTTACAAATCAAGATTGTTTGATTCTTAAGCCTGGGTATAAGATTCTAGAAGAGTGGATCTTAATGAAAGCACCAAGGGAAAATGATCTTTATGTGCTTAACATGACTGTTGCTTCATCTACTCAAGTCATTGTTTAGTGTTTTATCACCAAAGCATATGAAAAAGAATCTGTGTTATGGCATTGTCGGATGGGTAACATCAATGTTCAGAAAATGAACTACCTTGTTTATAATCAATTGTTTGAAGGATTAAGTGTTAAGGGTTTTCATTTGAGTTTTGAGTGTTTGAGTTGCAAGAAGGGTAAACAAAAGAAGAAGTCGCACTCGACAAAATCAATGAATTCAATCAACTTACCATTTGAGAGGGTACATATGGACTTATTTGGGCCTGTGAATCTTAAGAGTATCACCAGGGAACTTTATTGTTTGGTGGTCACTGATGATTACTCACGGATGAGACGTTTGACAACTTGATGATTTTGTTCAAAAATCTTGAGATTTTATATAACTTGCCAACTCGAAGGATTCGAAGCGACAATGGTACCGAGTTCAGAAACAACCGTATGCTTCAATACTGTAATAAGCGGGGTATTCTCCATGAGTTTAGAACTCCTTATACACCACAACAAAATGGTGTTGCTGAACGTAAGAATCGTACTGTGGTTGAAACAAATAGGGCGATGTTGGCGGATTCGAAATTACCTGTGAGTTTCTGGTCTGAAGCTATTTCCTCAGCTTGTTACACTCTTAACCTTGTCCTGACAGTAATGAAGTATTTCAAAACTTGTTTTGAGCTACTTAATAGACGTAAGCCAAATTTGAAGTGGCTTGAGCCGTTTGGATCTCAATGCATTGTTACGGATCCTGATGGAAAATTCAGTGCAAAGTCTGTGGAAGGTTTCTTTGTGGATTATGTTAGTCCTTTAAGAAGAGTATTTTTACTTAGCATCAACCGTATTGTGCAAGTACAACATGTGGATTGTCAAAGATATGCTACTCCTATTCAAAGGAAAGGCAATTCATGGATGTTTAACTATGACAACTTGTGGAGTTGTTTCTAATTTCCTAAAGAAGAAATCACTGATGAAATGGCCACACTATTATTACAACAATATTCTGGTGAAGTTCTTCATGAAGACAATATTACACAAGAACTTCCAATTTTTAATAAAGATCCGATTCTTGATGTTGATGATCATGTTGATGATACTTCGGCTACACCTTCTTTTGGCGATGATGGTGAAGATCACAATGTTGTGATTGTGTCACTGATTCAACCAACAGCTGTTCTACAACTTCTGATCCTATTACTACTGATTCTGTTGCTACTGATTCTGTTCTTTCTGATGAAAATGTCACAAATCTTCCTAGTGATGTGATAGTTCCTGATAAAGTTATGCCTCGAACTTTATCATATCATCCGGAAGAGAATATAATTGGAGATATTAATTCTGGTATTCGTACTCGAAGTCAAATTGACCAAAGTCATAGTTATTATTTTCAAGTTTCTCCTCTTTAGAACAGGTTCTTGTTCAAATGATTCATTTCACAAATTGAACCAAAGACATATAAACAAGCTTTGACTAATGAGAGTTGGGTATGCTATGCAAGAAGAATTGTTGAAATTTGAAAAGCTTGGGGTGTGGAAACTTGTTGATCTACTAGATAACAAACGATGCATTAATACCAAGTGGGTTTTCAAGTGCAAAAGGGGCGAAAATGGTATAATTGTCAAAAATAAGGCTCGATTAGTGGTTTTTGGTAATAATCAATGGCAAGGAATTATTTTTAACGAAGTCTATGCTCTCGTTGCTAGACTTGAAGGAATTAGAATTTTCTTAGCCTTTGCATCTTGGAAGGGATTCAAGGTCTACCAGTTGGATGTTACGTCTACTTTCCTGAACGGTAAATTGGGTGAAGAAGTCTTTGTAGGAAAACCACCGAGGTTTGTCAATCCGATTCACTGAGACAAAGTGTACATACTCGACAAAGCTCTTTATGGTCTACATCAAGCCCCGAGAGCATGCTATGACACATTGTCTCAACATTTGTTAGACAATAACTTTTTGTTTGTGGCACCATTGATTGTACACTCTTCACAAAGGAATTGGATGGTCATTTGCTGATAGTCCAGGCCTTTATGGATGATATCATTTTTGGGTCAACGAATGATGTGTTGTGCAAAGGTTTTGAGGATGTTATAAAGTTGAAATTTGAAATGAGCGTTCTGGGAGAGTTGATGTTTTTCTTGCGATTGCAAGTCAAACAAGGGTCTGGTGGGATTTTCATTCACCAGACAAAATATGTCGATGATATCCTCTAAAAGTTCAACATGGCTGACTCATCGCGAGTAGCACTCCTATCCCCCTATATCATGGAATTGGTCCTAATCCCACCAGGGAGAAGGTCGATGAAACACTCTACCATTCTATGATTAAATCCCTCATGTATCTTACTATTTGTAGGCAAGACATCATGTATTCGACGTGTCTTTGTGCCCGATATCAATCCAGTCCAAAGGTCTCTTACCTAAAGATGGTGAAGCGGATACTTTGGTATCTTAAAGGGAATCCAGGGGTCGGTATTTGGTATCCTCGAGAAGATGTATTTGAGCTGAGTGCATTTTTTGATCCTGACTATGGTAGCTGCAAACTGAACGCCATATCTACCACCGCCAGCTATGAATTCTTGGTAAGAGGTTGGTGTAAGAAGATAACGACTGTGTCGCTATCCACCTGTGAAGCCGAATATTTAGCTGCCTCTAGCTATTGTTCCCAGGTTTTGTGGATATAACAACAAATACACGACTACGGTTTGAATTTTCTTACTACTCCTATTTTTTGGGGCTTAATGGTATACAGACTTTGGGCGGTGGGAAAGTGAGTGATACCGAGGTTATCTATTCTGACCTTTGAGTAACTGCTCACCAAGTCGAATTTTCTTTGTAGATATTTTCTTTAAATGGTTTTTGATTTTAGGGGGAGAAATGGGTTATTGAAAAATACAAAAATATTATGATTTCAATATATATAAAGAAAAACCAAAAACATTCAAATACTTCAAAACCTTTCGCTGAAAATTATGTCACTTACTCACTTTTAAAGGACATATACTTATATATGTTTGGTCCTGATATTTATTTGTAGATATTCGGGATAGCTTTTTACCTGAAAATGGAAAGTAAATGGGACGTTTGGTAAAATCCAAAAACATTTGAAAATGTATAAAAGTCAAAAACATTGAATAATGTGAAATATACAAAAACAATAGAAAATTGCTCCTCAAAAATGAGTTTTGAAGGATAAAAGGAAGATGATAGTACATTGATTCTCTTGTTCCAAATCCGGTAAATTGAAGAATAAAAGTCTGGTGTTTGGGTAGGCTTTTGAACAAACAAGTAAGGGTATAAGTGATATAAACCTAAATTGCCATGTTGAAAAATCGCTTAGTATTCTAGCAAAAGTCTTGGTAATGGAGGAAGAAATGTAATAGCCTGTCATACTCAAGTCTTATGTTTTAGTAGATAACAAAAATAAAGTGTTAATAAAGTGTTTTAAGAATCTAGTACACGGTCTACATTTCAATGGTGTATGGTTTTATGGCCTTCAATCCAGTACTGATGGGATGCATTAGGTTTCTGGAGCCATGAGGTCTTTATGCGGTTTTCATCTGGGTATTTGAAAGAATACTTTAAATCCTGCTCAAGCGAGCGAACCCCTGATGAATCATTAAACTTGATCGCTATCTAAAAATGTACAAAATTCACTACTGACTTGATCAAAAATGTTAGTCATACATTGTTCCGTCCTTGCGCGCATCTTAATACCATTAAGAAATGGACCCCATGGGAATACAATGTATGTAAGCCGACAGATGAGGTCGTGCATACTCATCCTTGCCAAAGGAAGCTTGGTGTGTTTCTTGATAACGGGGGTATGCCTTATTGCTGAAAGCCGTTGCTATGATTGCCAAAAAGTTAAAGTTTTTTTTTAAATGTTTTGATCTGCTAGTTCTAAGGTTTAAGTCAAGTTGGGATGATTTTGGTAAAATTCAAAATAAGCCTTGAATGAAGATTAGAAACTGATCATGTTATGATATTATGTGCCTAACTGAACCGTAATCATATCATTGATGTCTCTGAATCTTTTGTTCCAAGAGTTTAAGTGGACAACAATATCCAAGAATCAGAATCGATAGGTTGTTTATGACAAAATTATTAAAAAAAGGGATTAGATGCTTTAATAAATTGATCGAGGTAATTAATTTGGACTTGATAAAATTCAAAAATATGTGATATTGGTTAAAAAATCAAAAAGCAAAATTATTTCAAAATTTTCAAACGATTCATCAAGGTCATTAGTTTGGACTTGATCGGGATCGTATGTGTGAAATTTGTCGTTTTTGAAAATTACTCGTGTATAAGTAATTAACTTATACGAGCGTATAAGCTTGCTTTTTAAATATGGGGTTATACGCCAGAATTTATTATTCACACTTATCCGCTTACTGAAGATCATACACGCCATTCATCTGTTTAGGTATAACTTGTCCGTTTAATACTGTGTATTTGACTTCTGATTTTTTATGGTTGATTCACACACCACTAGAAGTTATCAAGGTCTAAATCAATGCTTGATTGTCAGATCTGTGTTGACTACTTAGCGATGAAAAGTACTGGATCTAATTGAACCAGTTTTTTTATCTTTATTCATAGGGGTTAAGCTCGTTAATGCATCTTGATGATATTCCGAACATGTTTAGTCCAAAGTTCATGAGTATTGCTGGTTAACTTGTCCAGATTATGCTTGACCCAGTGATGGACGCATAAGATTTTTGACCTTATAAGGCGTATGATGTACATAAAATTATACATCTTTTCAGCATTAAATAATCTTTAAAAACTGCAATTTCTATTAAGAACATAGCATAAAAAACTACTTATCATAATCAAATGTAATTTCAGGTGAACCAAGCTCCAAACGAAGAAAAAAGTGAAAAGACGGAGAAAAACAAAAGAAAACACAAGAAAAACAAAGAAACCCACCCCCATGCTTCTGAACACCAGAAAAGACAAAAATCTACAAGAAAAGACAAAAAAAATCTGGGAACAAAAGCACGGGATCGTGCCTCTCAACCACGGGGCCGTGGTCACCTTTCAGAAACGACAAAAATAATTAGCACATGTCACTAAAAAGCACGGGGCCGTGCCTCTCAACAATGGGGCCATGGTCACCTTTCAGAAACGACAAAATGAAATTAGCACATGTCGTAAAAAGACATGGGGCCGTGCCTCAGGAAGCACGGGGTCGTGGTGAGTCATCATGTACGATCTGACAACATGCAACTGGGACAAGTAGAGACGAGGCCGTGCTTAATAAAGCACGGGGCCGTGCTTCTCTCTCCAGACAGCCTATATATAGTGACTCTTGTGCCATTTGAAGAGTGTGCCTTGAAAATAATTCTATTAGGTTTTCTCTTATAAAAAAACACACTAACACTCACATAGAAGATTTAGTGAAGAGTTTGAAGGCTTGGAGATCATCACCATTAACCATCATCATCATCCATCATCATCATTAAGAAGGAAGATTCATCTACATTTGGTTAGATCATTCCAAGTTTAATCATGTATATGTTATTTTCATTCATCTTAATGTTTGTCATCATGCTCATTATGAGCTAAACTCCTTTTAGCATCTAAAATCTATGAAGAAGCTTTGTTTTACTTGATAATTATATAAAACATGCAGTGTAGTCTAGTAAAGTAAATGGTTATATTACAATTATCTTTTGATGAGAAATGTTCCACCATCTTAAATCACTAATTCAAAGTTGGTGGTTGTCAATTCTATTGGCAATTGGTCATGATCGATTCGTGTTCTTGAAAGATAGAAATACTTTGATACATTATCGAAACACGAATGCTTATATTGTACATAGAAATGATGAGATATATGTTATGATGTATTTCTCTAAGTTTTGGTAATCCGAAAATGGCTTTGCTTAGGATATCATGCTTGTTAAAGAAATCATATGTTAATGGAATGTGCAATTATAACCTACATAAATCAACCAAGGGGAGGTTGTGTGAGTTAACTACAACCACCCGAAGTTAGAATTGGTATTTGAGAAATCGAAGTCAATCCTAATCTTTCTACTTTACGAAACTACTTGCCAACTTAAATTGACATCATTGAGATGGCATGACATTAGGAAAGGGTAGACATTAAAATAACTTTTATTTTATTTCAATTTTTTTACTAACTATTAAAGTATATAATTTTACGACTAGCCTACTTTTTACCTTTATTTACCTAACCTTTATTTTAGCTTAATTAATTTAGACTTTAGTTTAGTTTAAAATAGCTTAGCCTAACTCATAGTTTAATTTAGACTAATCTTAGCTAACTTTTGCTTTAGTATTAATTCTGATTTAGTCCCATGCATGTCCTCTACATTTGAGCCTGAGCTTGTTTCTCCAATTTCTGAACCGGAACGACTCTTTCGTCGACGAACTCGTAAACGGAATATAGAAACCGCCGAAGCAATCAAGGACGAATCAGTAGACGCCACCACATCAAAAGAAAATCAAACCGAAGAAATGATGGCGGCCCAGAACAATAAGCCGAACATGAGCCAATATGCCAAGCCAACTCTTGAAGGCTATGGCAATGGAGTGGCTCCACCCGATATCACTGAACATTTCGAAATCAAATCAAGCACCAATCATATGGTGGAAAATTCAGTTCAATTTCACGGTCTCCTCGATGAAAACCCTCTTTCCCACATATCTCGATTCTTATGAATCTACGGAACCTTCAAAATTCAAAACTGTTCAGAAGATTAAATCAAACTCAAACACTTTCCTTTCTCTCTAAGGGGTCAAGCCTTAGAATGGATAGAATCTCTTTCCTCTGGTTCCATCACTACCTGGGACCAGATGGTTGAACAGTTTCTCCTAAAATATTTTCTGCCTAATAAAACTGCCAAATACCGAGCCAGCATTACCGGATTCCGGACTGATGATGATGAATCGCTTTACGCAGCATGGGAAAGATACAAAAGTCTTCTCAGAAGATGACCACATCATGGACTAAGCGTATGGTTACAAGCACAAACTTTCTTTGACGCACAATTCTGTAAAAACAAATAGGCCATCGACCAAATCGCTGGTGGAGACCTAGGATCCAAATCACCTAACGAAGCATTTGAAGTCCTGGAGAAAGCCGCAAAGAAGAGTTTCGCATACAACCCACCAAGATCAACACCTACCCATAAAGGAATACACCACGTCGATTCTAACACTCTTGTCACAGCACAGCTTGAAGCCATTTCTAAAAAATTCGAACAACTTCAAGCTGAACTATCAAAAACCAGACTCATATGTGACACTTGTGGAGGAAGTCATAAGACGAGCGACTGCAAACAAGTCATCATGGCCATGGAAGAAGTCGATTTCATCGCTCGACAGAACAACGCTTTCAGCGACAACTACAATCCAGGATGGAGAAACCACCCGAATTTCAGCTGGAAAGACGGAGGTAACACACAACCCTTACCAGGATTCAAAAAAAGACCGATGAATCAATCCTTCCAGCCTAAACCTCAATTTCAAGATCAAAGTTCTAGTAGCCATGAAAACCCAAGCTACTCAAAGATCGAAGAAATGCTAATCCAACTCATGACGAAAACAAATGAAGCAGAAAAGAAGGCCGACTCAAGAGCTGTTGATATCAGCGGAGTGTTGTTAAAACATGAAGCCGATCTCAAAAGTCAACAAGCATCACTTCAGAATCTAGAAACTTAAATCGGACAAATTTCCCGACAATTATCCTAAAGACCACCTGGCGCTCTTCCAAGCAACACAATCACCAACCCGAATGCAACAGCTAACGCTGTTACACTCAGAAGCGGTACAACTACTGTTACCTCACCAACTTCAGAACCAGTTAAGGAAAAGGAGTCTCCTAATGAAACACAGGAAGACTGAGACGGGCACCATACAACCCAAGGAGCCATTCCGAACTTATATTCCTCCTATTCCATACCATTGGAAGCTCAGTACGGGAAGTTTTTAGAACTCTTCAAACAACTCCATATCAACATCCCTTTTGTCGAAGCCATCGCTCAAATGCCAAATATGGCAAGTTTCTCAAAGAAGTGTTGACAAACAAAAGGTAGCTAGAGGAACTCTCACATGTCACCCTAAGTGAAGAATGTTCAGCAGTCCTCCAAAGCAAGCTACCGACAAAAATTATCGATCCAGGTAGCTTTACTATCCCTTGTCTTTTAGGAAATTTGTCTGTTAGCAATGCCCTGGCTGACCTAGGAGATAGTATTAATTTAATGCCTTATGCAGTTTTTGCAAAACTAGGGATAGGAGAACCAAAGCCCACCCGCATGAACATTCAATTCGCTGACCGATCTGTTAATATCCTCGGGGCATTGTTGAAAACATGCTTGTCAAGATTGACAAGTTTGTTTTTCCCAGTAGATTTTGTGATCTTAGACATGGAGGAAAATAAAAGTGTACCTCTGATTTTAGGGAAAACCCTTTTTAGCAACCGCAAAGGCTATTATTGATGATTGCACCGGCAAACTCACTCTCAGGGTCAATGACGAGGCAATCACTTTTGACATAGGAAAATCTATGGAATATCCGCACCAGCACGATGACACATTATATTGTGTTGACATCATAGATTCCATCGTGAGTTGCTATATGTGAGATTCCTCCATTAATACACCGCTAGAAACACAAGTCTTAGACAAAACACTCAACATACCCATGTTAGAAAATGGAAATATCAAAGACGATTATCATGAAGCATCAGAAGTAATATATGAAATCACTGAATGCAATGAAAAATCAAAACCATCAATCGAAGAACCACCAGCCTTAGAATTAGAAGAACTACCAAATCATCTCGAACACGCCTTTTTAGAAAAAGATTCTCAACTCCCAGTAATTATTTCGTCTCACATTTCCAAAGAAGAAAAAGACGAACTTCTTAAGGTTCTCAAAAACCACAAGAAGGCCATCGCATGGAAGATCATGGATATCAAGGGCACCAGTCCCTCCTTTTTTACTTACAAAATTCTCATGAGGAAGAATACAAACCCGTGGTCCAACATCAAAGACGTCTCAATCCCAACATGCAGATGTGGTGAAGAAATAAGTAATCAAACTCCTTCATTCCGGATTAATCTACCCAATCTCGGATTCACCTTGGGTAAGTCCCATTCAAGTGGTACCCAAAGAAGGGAGGAATGACAGTTGTAATGAATGAGAAGGACGAGCTGATACCGATGAGAACCATCACAGGTTGGCGAGTTTGCATTGATTACCGGAAGCTTAATGACGCCACAAGAAAAGATCATTTTCCGCTTCCCTTCATCAATCAAATACTTGAGCGGTTATCTGGAAAAATGTTCTACTGTTTTCTTGATGGATTCTCTGGATACTTTCAAATTCCCATCGCTCCTGAATATCAGGAGAAAACACTTTCACATGTCCATACGGAACCTTCGCCTACCGAAGAATGCACTTTGGATTATGTAATGCTCCGCCACCTTCCAACGTTGCATGGTGGCCATTTTTCATGAAATGATCGAGCACTCTATGAAAGTCTTCATGGAAGACTTCTCAGTCTTTGGAGACTGATATGGACAAAAATTATATATAAATATTATAACTATTTCTTACACTTTCAAATAATTTGAATGTTGTTTTTATTAAATAATTTGTCTAATTGGTTGATATTTGGTTTTTAAAAACTTATAAAGATCACAAGTTAAAATGGGTTATTTACACTAAGTTTTCAAATAAATATAAGTAACCAAAAAAAAAATAATAATAATAACAATAAATGTGTCATGCAATTAACTTTAATGATTGGATGAAGAAGAATATATGGATTTGGACTCTATACGTGAATTAAAGAAAAAAAACCTACATCTTTTGCTTTGTATTTTTAATATGATATATTTAGGTTACATTTATTTGTTTTGTGTACAACAGTAAACGAATATGGACTAGGTGGGCCATCTTTTAAATTAAACAAAGTGATGCACCATGAGGCCCAAGATGAAGAGTTTAAAAGAAACCCTTTGCTACGTATGAAGTGGTCGGCTGCTTTGATAGAAAAAGGAACCTTCTGTCTTGCGACAGAAGGTGACAACAAATGGTACGGGTGTTTGATTGGTGGAGGTTTTAGATGCAAGAGTGGAGTTGGAAATTAAAGGGGTTTGAGTTTTTATTTAGAGTTTGGTCAAGGCAAAGAATTCAAGAAAGCAACCAGGTCAACTTTATTATTGGATGAACCATGATATCTATTTTATCTTTGATTTATCATTTATTATGATTGGCTAAACTATTAGACTTCCCGGGTTCGGATGAATACATTTTAGACTCGTTTTACTTTTGGTTTTGGATTAGTTATTGATTGGTTCATGTTTTGGTAAAGTTTTTATTTTATTTGGTTGTGATGCATATGCATATTTGGTATCAATTTTTGTTCCATATGCGTCTTTGTGAATGTCTTTTATGTATGGATGCATATTAGGTTACTTACAGTGTGTTTGTAACTAGTTTATGGTTTATAGTTAACGTATTCAATAGGAACGGTAATTGAGAGTTTAGAGATACCTTTTATTCTGTCACTTGAGAGACCCGGAGGTAATTAAGTGTCGACTGTTTTGGTCATTTTGCGGGTTTGGGTAGTGATTGCACGAGAGTGGGTTACCCTAGATTCCTTTAGATTCTTACAGATCCGAGTTATAACCGAATTCAATAAAAATACTCCTTTACGCCTTAGGGTGTTTTGTGATTAGAGAGATCGAGAGGTGATTTAATCTTTGGGTACCTTAGCATTGTTAGGTAAGGTGAGACCGGGAGGTGATCCGAACCATTAAACCGTTGAGCTTACATGATATTTAGGGTTCTTAGGTATTGTTGGTGAGACCGGGAGGTGATCTGGCATACATTAGTTATTCCTTAAGTTTCATATTTTTAGAATCCGGTAACTAATCATAAATCCAATTCCGAGAGTTTACGAGTTGACTAGTAGGATTCCTTACCTAGGTAGTTGTTTCACCCTATTTGAGTTCTAGTTCTATTTGTCTGTGTCTAGTTTAGAGTAAGTATTATTTATTTTATATTATTTAATATTTAATAATAAAAAAAGACAAAAATCAATAAAATCAATTTATTTAAGTTATTAGTCATAATCTTGTTTAGGTGTCGCTAGTGTCCTTTGGGTTCGATATCCAGACTTCATTAGGCTTTACTACAGTTGATAGGTACACTTGCCTGTCTAGTGGTCTGGCATTAGGATAGTCTAGATTTATAAATTTAAAACTAGAGTGTCTAAGTTATGTTAGGTTTTAACAGACCGCGTTTCGCACATCAAGTTTTTGGCGCCGTTGCCGAGGATACTTAGGCGATAGTGAAACTAGCTTTGATTGAACTTATTTGATTAATTGGTCTTTTGTGCCTTGAGTTGTGGTGTGTCTTGTGAGTCAGTGTCTTAGATTAAGCGTGTCTAGTCGTGTATAGGATAATTTAGTTTGTGTTTCATTTTATCGAGTCTAGTTAATATGTTCAATAGATCGAGTCAGTTTAGGAGTATTTTATATAGAAGATGTTAGAAAGAACCGAACAAGAGGAACGTGAAATATTCCAAAAGATTAAGGAATTGGAAGTCAGGCTTGATAAGTTGATCGAAAGAGAAAGACTCCGTAAGATAGAGGAACTCGAAGCTAGGTTAGAAGAGATAAGTGCTAGAATTCAAAATGAGAGATTTTTTTACACGGAGCAAGAAGCCTTCTATGAAACAGATGATGACTTCTGGAATAATGATGATGAGGGCGTGATAGAAGAGATGGAGTTGGAGCTACCTGGTTACACAGAGTTGAGAGAAGATGCCGTTGAGGAGCCACTTGACCAGATGGAAGATGACGAAGAGAATGAGCATGTACCATCTTGGGAGGATGAGTTTGGTGATGAATTGGTGGGTTTACCAGTTTTTGATGAACATGCAGAATTTGACCCTGTTGGCGTTCTTACATATTTAGAAACACTAATCATGGGGAAGCCAACAATGGAGATCAAAACGTCACCAGAAGAAGAAAAGGAAGAGGAAGTGGCAAAGGAGGATGATCAGAATATGGTGGTAGTTGAGTCACCACATCATATGCAGGTTAGAATGTCTGTGGAGGAACTAGATAGTGGATCGCCACCGAAATCGACAAAGCCACAGAAGAGGGTGAGAAAATGCTTGGATCATCACGTTTTGAGGGTTAGAAAATGGTTCATTAAGAATTATAGGACAACACTAAAATGCAAATATAACCATTTTCCTCATTATATGCAACGTATTTGGTTTGGTCCAGGTAAGTTTAAGTATTGGTGGTCCGACCGGTTTGATTGTTTTAAAATGCTTTTAAGTTTCACTACGTGCTATTTTCTTAAATATGTTGGAAGGGTGGAGCTAAACGGGTTAGACCGGGGTTGGATAAAAGAAAATCCTCCTGATTAAGATTTCAGGAGCGAGTCTGGCTGAAGACTCTTCTGTAAACATAGCGCTTCCCGGGAGCGTATGTTTTGGTTTTTACTTTAAATTTTATTTTTATTTTTTTGGGTTTCTTGCTTTCTTGTGCTGGCTGTTTCTTGGTTTGCTTTCAGGTTGCTTCAGAGATGCTATTGGATGATTGATGTTACGTGGTTTGATTCAAGTGTGCGGAGACTATTTGCTTATTGATTGCTGCTTTCGTTCGTAAGTGACAGCTTGGTAGAGAGCACTGGAGTATGAGGCTTTCGTTCGAATTAGAGGGCATGGGACACGACTCGCGAGGCAATATCGTCATATTTACCAGGGGAGTCTGTTCCATTTTACTTATATTTGAATGTGCTTTAATTTTTGTCTTTTCCTGTCTCATTGAGGACAATGTGACATTTAAGTGTGGGGATGGGAAACTGACGTTTTAAAAAAAATAAAAAATTTTTAAAAACTGACGTTTTTATAAAAAATCAAAAATTTTTTAAAAATAATAATTAAAAAAAATGTCCCGATTTTTAACGAAATATTTTGAAAATAATGGAAAATGATAGAAAAATTTGATATTGGTTTTTAAAACTACTATTATATATGAGATTAAATAAAAGATAACGCACTAAGCTTGGGATGTGTCGGTAGGCCCAACTGGCTTTGATAGTCCTTTTTAGCAAATTTTATATATCTAATAATTTGAAAAACGGTGAAACCGAATTTCGATGCTTAGGGAGGATTACCATAATCTAAAAACTTTGAGATGGTAAGACTTAGATGCACTCAAACCATCACACCACCACATGTACATCTTTTTACGAGCTTAGAAATAGTTATATACTTTAGGGTGATATAAAAAAAATGAAAAAAAAAGAAAAAAAAAGAAAAAAAAAGGAAAAAAAAGTATGTTTTGAAAGTTAAGTGTTCCAAAAGTTGGTCCGAAAAGCAAAAGAGTGAGAAGTTATGTATTATAAAATTCCAAAGAAGCATTCACAAAGTTAGTAAAAGAGGCCAAAGTTGCACATACTAGATGGGACTTAGAGTTTACGTGTTACCAAGGGGATAGTGACTCTGAGGATACACTATTGGGGCTCGAAGGTTTTTAGTTAATAAATATTTTTTAGGGATTTATAGGACAAAGTCCAATAATATTTAGGGTATGCTCGTACGGCCTTCACATGACCATTCATCCATCAAATTTCACCGAGTGCATCTATTTAGTACCATCAACGAGTTCTTGGCTTATGGTGATTTGTCAAACCAGTTTGCTTTTACTCTAGTTTTTTTAGCTCTCTTTGTCTGAGATGGGATAGGTGTATCCATGGTTTTTGAACTTAAAGCGCTTAATGCAATTGGGGGCTTGATAGGTTGGTGGCTGGGTTTAAGTGGACAACAATATCGGCAATCGCGGTTTTTGCGTTTATCTGTGCTTAAAAGATAACCTATATGTTTTGAAAACTAGTTTCAAATTATGATTCCATTGTAAAATAATTTTTCAGGGACGAAAAAAGTTTAAGTGTGGGGATATTTGATATGGACAAAAATTATATATAAATATTATAACTATTTCCTACACTTTCAAATAATTTGAATGTTGTTTTTATTAAATAATTTGTCTAATTGGTTGATATTTGGTTTTTAAGAACTTATAAAGATCACAATTTAAAATGGGTTATTTACACTAAGTTTTCAAATAAATTTAAGTAACCAAAAAAAATAATAATAATGACAATAAATATATGTATTTTAATATGATATATTTAGGTTACATTTATTTGTTTTGTGTACAACAGTAAACGAATGATGGACTAGGTGGGCCATCTTTTAAATTAAACAAAGTGATGCACCATGAGGCCCAAGATGAAGAGTTTAAAAGAAACCCTTTGCTACGTATGAAGTGGTCGGCTGCTTTGATAGAAAAAGGAACCTTCTGTCTTGCGACAGAAGGTGACAACAACTGGTACGGGTGTTTGATTGGTGGAGGTTTTAGATGCAAGAGTGGAGTTGGAATTTAAAGGGTTTGAGTTTTTATTTAGAGTTTGGTCAAAGCAAAAAATTCAAGAAAGCAACCCGGTCAACTTTATTATTGGATGAACCATATTATCTATTTTATCTTTGATTCATCATTTATTATGATTGGCTAAACTATTAGACTTCCCGGGTTCGGATGAATACTTTTTAGACTCGTTTTACTTTTGGTTTTGGATTAGTTATTGATTGGTTCATATTTTGGTAAAGTTTTTATTTTATTTGGTTGTGATGCATATGCATATTTGGTATCAATTTTTGTTCCATATGCGTCTTTGTGAATGTCTTTTATGTATAGATGCATATTAGGTTACATACTGTGTGTTTGTAACTAGTTTATGGTTTATAGTTAACGAATTCCATAGGAACGCTAATTGAGAGTTTAGAGATACCTTTTATTCTGTCGCTTGAGAGAGCGGGAGGTAATTAAGTGTCGACTGTTTTGGTCATTTTGCGGGTTTGGGTAGTGATTGCACGAGAGTGGGTTACCCAAGATTCCTTTAGATTCTTACAGATCCGAGTTATAACCGAATTCAATAAAAATACTCCTTTACGCCTTAGGGTGTTTTGTGATTAGAGAGACCGATAGGTGATTTAATCTTTGGGTACCTTAGCGTAGTTAGGTAAGGTGAGACCGGGAGGTGATCCGAACCATTAAACCGTTGAGCTTACATGATATTTAGGGTTCTTAGGTATTGTTGGTGAGACCGGGAGGTGATCTGGCATACTTTAGTTATTCCTTAAGTTTCATATTTTTAGAATCCGGTAACTAATCATAAATCCAATTCCGAGAGTTTACGAGTTGACTAGTAGGATTCCTTACCTAGGTAGTTGTTTCACCCTATTTGAGTTCTAGTTCTATTTGTCTGTGTCTAGTTTAGAGTAAGTATTATTTATTTTATATTATTTAATATTTAATAATAAAAAAAGACAAAAATCAATAAAATCAATTTATTTAAGTTATTAGTCATAGTCTAGTTTAGGTGTCGCAGTGTCCTTTGGGTTCGATATCCGGACTTCATTAGGCTTTACTACAGTTGATAGGTACAGTTGCCTGTCTAGTGGTCTAGCATTAGGATAGTCTAGATTTATAAATTTAAAACTAGAGTGTCTAAGTTAGGTTAGGTTTTAACAGACCGCGTTTCGCACATCAGAGACTCCTTCGATCATTGTCTGAAAAACCTAGACAAAATTTTGGCTAGGTGTGAATAAGTATACTTAGTACTTAACTAGGAAAAATGCCACTTTATGGTAAAGGAAGAAATCGTTCTAGGTCACAAGATATCCCAAGCAGGACTAGAAGTTGATAGGGCCAAAATAGAAACCATATCCAAACTTCCACCACCAACTTCAGTCAAAGCCATTAGAAGTTTTATAGGTTACGCAGGTTTCTACCGCCGCTTCATAAAAGACTTTTCCAAAATTTCTAGACCTATGACCAAACTTCAGGAGAAAGACGCACCCTTCGTCTTCTCTGAAGAATGTGTAGAATCATTCAACATATTAAAAGAAAAGCTTGTCAATGCACCAATCATGACTACACCCGATTGGACCCTTCCATTCAAAATCATGTGCGTGCAAGTGACTTTGCAGTTGGAGCCGTACTCGGACAACGCAAAGAAAAACACTTTCACCCAATTTAGTAAAACTCTTAATGATGCACAAGAAAATTATACCACAACAGAAAAAGAGTTACTAGTAGTAGTCTTTGCCTTTGAAAAATTTAGATCCTACCTAGTTCTTTCCAAAACCATAGTTTACACCGACCATGCCGCCATACGATACCACTTCAACAAACAAGATGCCAAACCAAGACTTATCCGATGGATCCTACTGCTCCAAGAATTCGACATAGAATTCAAGGACAAGATAGGAGCAGAGAACGTAGCCGCAGACCATCTCTCACGCTTAGAATGCCCAGCTTCAGAAGAACATCACGAGGAAATCATCATTGATAATTTTCCACATGAAGTTCTCATGCATATCTAAGCAGTCATAGAATAGAAAGACGAAAGTCCTTGGTATGCCGACTTCGCAAACTACCTAGCTTGTAGACTCCTAAGAAAATGACTTACTCATCAATAGCGGAAAAAATTCTTCTCCGACCTTATGTTCTATATCTGGGAAGATCCATACTTGTTTAGGATAGGCGATGATCAAGTTATTAGTAGGTGTGTAGCAGGCAAGGAAGCCTTAGATATTCTCAAACACTATCATGAAGGACCAACTGGTGGATACCATAGTACCGCCACTACGGTCAGAAAAGTGTTTGATGCAGGATTCTTCTGGCCCACCATATACAAAGATACACATACTTTGATCCAAGCATGCGATGCTTTTTAAAGAGCTGGGAATATCTCATCCAAAAATGAGATGGCTCAAAAAGGCATTCAAATTTGGGAAATCTTTGATGTATGGGGAATAGATTTCATGGGCCCATTTCCTAACTCATTCGGAAATAAATACATCCTCATAGCAGTTGATTACGTATCTAAATGGGTAGAGGCACAATCCCTTCCCACTAACGATGATCGAGTAGTTGTATGATTTCTCAAAAAGTTATTTTCATGATTCGGTACTCCGAAAGTCCTAATCAGCGACAGAGGTACCCACTTCTGTAACGCTCTATTGGACAAAGTCTTAGCAAGATATGGGGTTCACCACCGACTGGCAACACCATATACCCTCAGACTAGTGCGCAAGTGGAGGTCTCAAATCGAGGAATTAAAAGGATTTTAGAAAGAACTGTAGGAATGAATCCCAAGAATTGGGCAGAAAAGTTAGATAACGCATTGTGGAACCTTAGAACGGCTTACAAAACTCCCATAGGAAAGACACCCATAAAAATCTTATTCGGAGACCGGCTGATAAGGTGTCTTGGGTGCATGTTGTTTGGTTCTCTCAATGTGTTCCAAAACACTCCTTTATGTTGTGGATTGTGCTTCATGATAGGTTGAGCACGCAGAATCGTATTATGGGATGGAAAATTGGTGGGTATCCAAATTATAACTTGTATTGCTGCCCTCTTTGTAATGGAGAGCCGGATTCTCGTAACCACCTCTTCTTTGAGTGTAAGTTCTCTGCTGAGGTTTGGAGTATTGTAAGAATGAAAGGGAAGTTTCAGGGATGTAGGAATGGTTGGGCGAATATTCTTCAATATGTGTCTCAATTTGGAATGTCCAACTCTATTGAAAATGTTGTTAATCGGCTGCTATTTGGGGCTTCGGTTTACGTTATCTGGAAGGAGCGAAACAACCGGCTTTTCAAGAACTCTTTGAAGACTCCGAAGATGGTTGCGGACGAAATCATTAGGGGGACGCGCCTAAAGCTTATGACTCTCAAGTTCAAGAATTCTGAACGGGTTAATCGGGTTCTCGAGGATTGGCACTTTCCGCGGGGAGTTTCCCACCAGATTGATGATAATGGTTGATTTGTTTTAGTTTTGTTTATTTACATTGTTCTTGTGTAAGCTTTGGCTGTGTTTACCAATGTTTGGTGGTTTTGGTTTGTTTACTCTTGTATGGCATGTCATACATGAGAACTAATATGGCACTCTGTCATATTACTTGTACTTTTTGATTGTGTGGAATGCATTTAACCGGGTGAATCCCTTTACCCAAAAAAACTCGTTTATGGGAAAGCATGTCATCTACCAGTAGAATTAAAACATAAAGCCAACTGGGCTCTCAGAGCAGTAAACTTTGATCTAACGTCCGCCGGCATAAAGCTGGATGTTCAAATTCGCGAGCTCGAGGAACTGAGGACATTGGCCTATGAAAATTCCTGGTCTTACAAGGAAAAGACTAAACGCCTGCACGACGCCCATTTAAAAGGAAAAAAAAAATTCCAAGTTGGAGACCGTGTACTGTACAACGCTCGTTTACGTCTTTTCCCAGGAAAATTGAAATCACGATGGACAAGTCCATACATAGTTGAATCAGTTTTTGACTATGGGACAGTTAAGATCTTAAATTCAAATGGGCAAAAGTTCAAAGTAAATGGACATCGATTAAAACCATATATCGATAGACCATTTGAAGAAGTTCTAAGAGGTATTAGCCCTCCAACTCCCTGAATAGGAAATCAAGGAAGCAAGGTCTGGCCAAGACCTTTGCAAAACTAGGCCTTGTAAATACTTAAGCACAAATAAATAAATAATAAAAAGCTAAAACCACGGGGGGGCGTGCTTTCAAAAGCACGACCCCGTGCCAAAAATCGCGGACAGGAATCTTTGCTGCAAAAATCTCAGTCAGACTGGTTTGTAACAGAATTGTCAGAACAAAGACACGGGCCGTGCTTCCAAAAGCATGGGGCCGTGCTTTGGACACTAGTTGGCTATAAAAGGCACCTTGTGTCATTGCATTCCTTGCACCAACCAAAACCAAACCAGTAGTCTATGAAAGTTCAAACATGTCGACTAAGATGAGTGAAGCAATCCCCGTTTCCCGACACCTGAGAAACGATGCCCGCCATGTTTCCAAAACCGAGCTTCTCTTGAAACTTCAAGAACTCGTTAAGGAGCTCACTGAAATGAATCTCCTTGCTGAGATGCGCCTCTTTCAACTCACCGAATCAGTGGAAAATATGAAAATGGAACTACGAGAAATCAATGAACAACTCCAGTTTCAAGTTCTCGGTTTCACGTACTTTCCACCACCAGGACCATTCGGAGGAGAGAGCCTTTTGGGAACATCTAGGAAACTTAACTCTCTACTTTTATGTTTAAACAAGTGCATTATGCACAATGTGTTAGGATTTCGGGCTTAACTCGATTATTTTCTTATTTTTTGGAAAACCGGGCTTATCCCGTATTTGTTTTAGGACCTTTTAATTTAATGAAAAGTAATTTTTAGGATGACTAAACTTCTAAATTATCATACTAAACATCATTCTAAGAATTCCAGCTCTCGCGTTTTGCTGAAAATTACAAGAAAATCATCGCTGACAAAAAGCACGGGCCGTGCTTCCCTAAGCATCAACCCTAACATCCATTTCGTTTCTGAAAAAAACGGCCGACCATTCCATATTACACTAATTTCTTCATCAATTCTTCAATTTCGAACCAAAGGCATGTAATCTATCAAATATATTGTTCAAGTTCATCATCCTAGGTTTAGTGTAACCCTAAAATCTCTCGAATTGACCAAATCGGGTCTAAACCTGAAAATAATATGGGTTACTCTATTAGTATAGGATGATTGGATTGTTTGATTGTTAATTGAAAGGAACAATTCGGGTTTTGGATTTTGAAATAAATATCCAACAAACTACTAAACCCAATTGTTATAACCGGCGAGAAACGAAGGTTCGAATCTGAATAGGTTAGAAATTAGTGTTAAAACAAGAGCCGTGCCCGAAACAACACGAATCGTGGTCAACCAAAAGTCAAAATCAACAGGAAATGAACAGCAGCAACAGCACGAGGCTGTGCCTCAGAAAGCACGCCGCCATGCTTTTCTCTCTATTCAAGCAAATTGAAAATTTTTGTCAAATTTTGACTAATTTGGTTATGAATTGCAGATGGCCAAGTATGAAGACGATGTTCATGCATTCTTAGTCTTACCCGGACGAAGAACAAGGGACAGACAGGCGAATGCAAGACTAACCTACCTAAACAGACGATTCCCAGAACCAAACTTCTATGCTTGTGAAGACACGTTACGCCAAGTTAACCAATGGGACCGATACAACACATTTGTAAAAGGGCAATGGAAAAGGGTGTTTGAACAAACGGGAGAGGCAGTAACAGAACTGACAAAGGAGTTTTTGGCCTCTTTCAACATAAAGAAGAAGAAATTTAACATGTGGGATGAAGATGCAATCAAGTTTAGATGTGGGGATGAATTTCATACAACTTCTGTCACCCAACTGGGAATTGATCTAGGAATCTTGATGACCGAGGAAATTAACTCAGACATTTGGTTCGATGCTAAAACAACATTTGCAGATAAAGAAGGTGATGAGGGAGCAGAAGCTGGAAATACACTGGTACGTTCATGAGAACTATTGGGCTTTTGGGTTGAAGCAAACAGCGCAAACAGTTCCAGAAGCACAGCCCTACGAGACCCACTCATGAAATATATACACCGACTGCTGAGCCAAACAGTAACAACACGCAGCAAATATAAAGGAGTGGTAAATCTGAGGGATTTTTGGGCACTTTATTGCATAAAGAATAGAACCTCTTGCAATATTACTTATCTTTTCTGCCAGCTTTTCAGAACAAATGCAGATGCGCAAAGTCCGAATACCCCAATCTTTGGCGGTGCGTGGATCTATAAGCTTTATGAGGCCTACAGTGTAGACAGAGAAGGAACATAAAGCCCTGAACCCAAAGCTCTTGACCTCAGCTTGTGTAGCATAATGCAGATAACCCGACCTCTAAACACGAGACCAGAAATCTGGAGGTTCGTCGACAACAGGAAGCAAGTTTGGGATCTGGAAAGCCAATTAGAAATGGCAATGAATGATGAATGGAAAGACAGAATAGAAGCACAGATAGAAGCTGAATATGCACGAATAAGGCTTCGTAAAC
The DNA here is from genome assembly GCF_021521415.1 of Bidens hawaiensis. Classification (NCBI taxonomy): domain Eukaryota; kingdom Viridiplantae; phylum Streptophyta; class Magnoliopsida; order Asterales; family Asteraceae; genus Bidens; species Bidens hawaiensis. The sequence goes on from NW_027494082.1 coordinate 90,804, forward strand.
CATTCGTCCCGGGGACAGGTAACTGATGACTAGCGGCACTGGTAGGTCGGGCATGGGCATGGGCGTGGTTTGGTAGTACTTTATAACATTATTATGTGTGTTTTTAAACAATTTACTTTCTGTCGTACTTGTTTTTTTGTTTATTTGTTGGTTTGGATACTTTTATGGCCATAGGGGCCAAGACATTATGGTAGGTACTAATTTAACCCAATAGGGCAAGGGACGGATGATTCCATACCCAATATTCAGCAGTTTATGCTTGGTTGTTTGTGATTGTTTGCAGTTTTATATTATGCAGGTACAAAAACAGGAAAACATATGATATACGTGGGACGCTCTGTTAAAATACAGTTAACCCGTAGGGAAGTAACTCTCCATTTTAACCCATAATACTCAATCAGAATTTTTATCTTTTTCATGAATCTTTCCACATTGAGGACAATGCGAGATTCAAGTGTGGGAAGGGGAATTACTTGACCAATTGTTTGTTCAAATAATCATAAAAATTCTCTAATCAACAAATATTTTTGCAGCAAACAAATATTATTTTTAGAACCAGAAAAGAAATCCAAGAAAAGTTTTTCGCAAATAACCAATTAATAAAGGAAAGTGAAAAAGTAAAAAGAAGTTTTGTAATATTGAGAATAAATTTACGCAAAATATGGCGTTAATACCCAATTCCTCCGTTACTGTGAGATAAACCTCATGCCATATAGATATTTTTTTCGGAAGCTTTGAGTGAGTCACATGTTTCGTGTGATTTAGAACTTGTCACAATTGGTCAATTCAAGACCGCACGAAGCATTGTGTAAAGAAGAACGTAATATTATCACAATCCATCAAACCACTCTCCAAATTACAAAACTCAAAAACCTTTACCTAAACCCTACCACTTTATCCATCTCACCGGTAAAATACAACACGGGTGTTTTACCGGCAGACCCTAAATAACTGGAAATGCATTCTTTCGATTTGAATTCCCTTTGCTACATACACTTCACAAAACCTATGTTGCCTCCAGAACTTAGGGAGAGAATATTTCTCTTTAGCATAGAGGTGAGGAAAAAGTGGCTCCAAGACGAACAAAGGCCACCATTTTGTGAAATTTCCAAAAACGCAATGAACAGAATGGCAAAAAGATACGAACGATGCTTAGATTGCGGAAACTGTTCCCACGAAGGAAGATGTAGGAAAAGTAAAACTCAGTCTCAGCATGAATATGCCGAACTAATGAGGGAAGGGGGGCTCAAAGACGAATGGTCCACTAGAGTTGGAAGTTATGTTCAGAATAGGATTGAGGAAGAACTGATCCACATACTCGACAAAACTGGTCTTGACGATCTGACCTTAACAGAGTCACTAGGTCTCTTAAAAAAATCAGGATGAAAAGCTAACCATCGAAGACATCTCATAATCCCCGATTACCAGAAAAGTTGTATTTACCATCCTCAACCAAGAGCCCTTATCTACCACAGAGTACCCAACTCAAACAAACCAATCCGTATTACCTTCTGACTTATGCAACCCATCACAAAGGTGGAGATTTGAACTTGTTACAAGCTTATTTATCACAGGTTGCATTCTGACTAAGAGTGTTCACATACATACATCACAGGTATGATCAGATATAAAACCGAGTGTGAGTGAACATTGTGAGAACGTGATGTTTTGCATAAACAGAGACTCATAAAAAACAAATTTTTCTTTTTATATCACAAATTAAGATTGGTTATTTTGTTTCCAAATTCTCAGAGCTCGCATAAGGGATGGCTATAATCCAAGTTTGCTGGTTTTAGAGAATATTTATAAAAAGATTGCTTGAGGACAAGCAATGTTCAAGTGTGGGGATGTTTGATTTACATAAAATTATCCATCTTTTCATCACCAAATAATCTCTAAAAACTACAATTTCTATTCAAGAACATAGCATAAAAGGCTACTTATCATAATAAAATGTAATTTCAGGTGAAACCAAGCCCCAAACGAAGAAACAAGCGAAAAGACGGAGAAAAACAAAAGAAAACACAAGAAAAACAAAGAAACACGCCCCCATGCCTCAAGAAACACGCCCCCATGCGTCTGAACACCAGAAAAGACAAAAATCTACAAGAAAAGACAAAAAATAACTGGGAACAAAACCACGGGACCGTGCCTCTCAACCACGGGGCCGTGGTTACCTTTCAGAAATGACAAAAATAATTAGCACATGTCACTAAAAAGAACGGGGCCGTGCCTCTCAACCACGGGGCCGTGGTCACCTTTCATAAACGAAAAAATGAAATTAGCACATGTCGTAAAAAGACACGGGGCTGTGCCTCAGGAAGCACGGGGTCGTGGTGAGTCATCATGTACGATCTGACAACATGCAACTGGGACACGTAGACACGAGGCCGTGCTTAATAAAGCACAGGGCCGTGCTTCTCTCTCCAGACAGCCTATAAATAGTGGCTCTTGTGCCATGAAAAGAATTCTATTCGGTTTTCTCTTATAAAAACACACACTAACACTCACATTTCTTAGTGAAGAGTTTGAAGGCTTGGATATCATCACCATCAACCATCATCATCATCCATCATCATCATCATTAAGAACGATGATTCATCTACATTTGGTTAGATCATTCCAAGTTTAATCATGTATTTGTTATCATCATTCATCTTAATGTTTATCATCATGCTCATTATGAGCTAAACTCCTTTTACCATCTAAAATCTACGAAGAAGCTTTTTTTTACTTGATTATTATATAAAACATGTGGCGTAGTCTGTTAAAGTACATGGTTATATTACAATTTTCATTTGATGAGAAATGTTTCACCATCTTAAATCACTAATTAAAAGTTGGTGGTTGTCAATTCTATTGGCAATCGTTCATGATCGATTCGTGTTCTTGAAAGATAGAAATACTTTGATACATTATCGAAACACGGATCCTTATATTGTACTTAGAAATGAAGAGATATAAGTTATGATGTATTTCTCTAAGTTTTGGTAATCCAAAAATGGCTTTGCTTAGGATATCATGCTAGTTAAAGAAATCCTATGTTAATTGAATGTGTAATTATAACCTACATAAATCAACCAAGGGGAGGTTGTGTGAATTAACTACAACCACCCGAAGTTGTTAGAATTGGTATTTGAGAAATTGAAGTCAATCCTAATCTTTCTACTTTACGAAACTACTTGCCAACTTAAATTGACATCATTGATATGGCATGACATTAGGAAAGGGTGGACTTTAAAATGCGCATGTTATCTCCTTAGTGCCAAAGATGCTCACTTGAGGTTTAAGGAGCTATCTATCATATATTGCTAGGCAAGTTTATCACATGTTTAAATATTAATTATCAATGTTAGAATGAAGTGGATTCTTCATCTTAGATAGTAACCTTTACATAATTGAACAACTCGTTTAGAATCTCTCGTCTTGGTCACCTATATATTATATATAAGTATTTATATTTTATAAAATGTTCGAAAATTAACCCCAAAATGATTAAAACCTCAGATTAAAGTAAAACAACGATTTATTACTAGAAACATTTGTGTCCATGGATCGATACTTGGTTCTTACCAATACTATTCTACACATACGATAGGTACACTTGACTATTTTGTGTGTGTTTAGTCTTTGTAGAAATCACTTTTATAAATTTAAAACACGATCTTGTGCAAAAGCAAATAATAATCAATCCATCCGTTATAATTTTACTACCACAGCACGCACACATCAAAGTTTTTGGCGCCGTTGCCGGGGACACGGTACGTTTCTAAGAACGATCCAAGTTTTAATTTAATCATTGTCTGTAATTGTACAAATTTTTCCTAACTTTTATTTTATTTCAATTTTTTTACTAACAATTAAACTATATAATTTTACGGCTAGCCTACTTTTTACCTTTAATTACCTAACCTTTACTTTAGCTTAATTAATTTAGACTTTAGTGTAATTTAAAATAGCTTAGCCTAACTCATAGTTTAATTTAGACTAATCTTAGCTAACTTTTGCTTTAGTTTTAATTCTGATTTAGTCCCATGTATGTCCTCTACTTTTTAGCCTGAGCTTGTTTCTCCAATTTCTGAACCGGAACGACTCTTTCGTCGACGAACTCGTAAACGGACTACAGAAACCGCCGAAGCAATCAAGGACAAATTAGTAAACGCCACAACATCAGGAGAAAATCAAACCGAAGAAGTGATGGCGGCCCAGAACAATGAGCCGAACATGAGCCAATATGCCAAGCCAACTCTTGAAGGCTATGGCAATGGAGTGGCTCCACCCGATATCACCGAACATTTCGAAATCAAATCAAGCACCATTCAAATGGTGGAAAATTCAGTTCAATTTCACGATCTCCTCGATGAAGACCCTCTTTCTCACATATCTCGATTCTTACGAATATGCGGAACCTTCAAAATTCAAAACTGTTCAGAAGATCAAATCAAACTCAAACTCTTTCCTTTCTCTCTAAGGGGTCAAGCCTTAGAATGGATAGAATCTCTTTCCTCTGGTTCCATCACTACCTGGGACCAGATGGTTGAACAGTTTCTCCTCAAATATTTCCAGCCTGATAAAAGTGCCAAATACCGAGCCAGCATTACCATATTCCGGACCGATGATGATGAATCGCTACACGCAGCATGGGAAAGATACAAAAGTCTTCTGAGAAGATGCCCACATCATGGACTGAGCGTATGGTTACAAGTACAAACTTTCTTTGACGCACAATCTAGTCAAAACAAACAGGCCATCGACGAAATCGCTGGTGGAGACCTGGGATCCAAATCACCTAACGAAGCATTTGAAGTCCTGGAGAAAGCCACAAAGAAGAGTTTCACTTAAAACCCACCTAGATCTACACCTACACATAATGGAATACACCATGTCGATTCTAACACTCTTGTCACAACACAGCTTGAAGCCATTTCTAAAAAATTCGAACAACTTCAAGCCGAACTATCAAAAACCAGACTCATATGTGACACTTGTGGAGGAAGTCATAAGACGAGCGACTGCAAACAAGTCATCATGTCCATGGAAGAAGTCGATTTCATCGCTCAACAGAACAACGCTTTCAGCAACAACTACAATCCAGGATGGAAAAACCACCTGAATTTCAGATGGAAAGACGGGAGGTAACACTTAACCCTTACCAGGATTCGAAAAAAGACCGATGAATCAATCCTTCCAGCCTAAACCTCAATTTCAAGATCAAAGTTCTAGTAGCCATCAAAACCCAAGCTACTCAAAGATCGAAGAAATGCTAATCCAACTCATGACGAAAACAAATGAAGCAGAAAAGAAGGCCGACTGTTGTTAGAACATGAAGGTGATCTCAAAAGTCAATAAGCATCACTTCAGAATCTAGAAACTCAAATCGGACAAATTGGCCGACAATTATCCGAAAGACCTCCTGGCGCTCTTCCAAGCAACACAATCACCAACCCGAATGCAACAGCTAACGCTGTTACACTCAGAAGCGGTACAACTACTGTTACCTCACCAACTTCAGAACCAGTTAAGGAAAAGGAGTCTCCTAACGAAACACTGGAAAGATTGACCCCGACGGGCACCGTACAACCCAAGGAGCCAGTCCGAACTTATATTCCACCTATTCCATACCCTGGAAGACTGAAGCAGGATCGATTGGAAGCTCGGTACGGGAAGCTTTTTGAACTCTTCAAACAACTCCATATCAACATCCCTTTTGTCGAAGCCATCGCTCAAATGCCAAAATATGCCAAGTTTCTCAAAGAAGTGCTGAAAAACAAAAGGAAGCTAGAGGAACTCTCACATGTCACCCTAAGTGAAGAATGTTCAGCAGTCCTCCAAAGCAAGCTATCGGCAAAAATTATCGATCCAGGGAGCTTTACTATCCCTTGTCTTATAGGAAATTTGTCTGTTAACAATGCCCTGGCTGACCTAGGGGCTAGTATTAATTTAATGCCTTATGAGGTTTTTGCAAAACTAGGGATAGGAGAACCAAAGCCCACCCGCATGAGCATTCAATTAGCTGGCCGATCTGTTAAATATCCTCGGGGTATTGTTGAAAACATGCTTGTCAAGATTGACAAATTTGTTTTCCCAGTAGATTTTGTGATCTTAGACATGGAGGAAGACAAAATTGTACCTCTGATTTTAGGAAGACCCTTTTTAGCCACCGCAAAGACTATTATTGGTGTTTGCACAGGCAAACTCACTTTCAGGGTCAATTACGAGGCAATCACTTTTGACATAGGAAAATCTATGGAATATCCGCAACAGCACGATGACACATTATACTGTGCTGACATCATATATTCCATCGTGAGTTGCTATATGCGAGATTCCTCCATTAATACATCGCTAGAAACCCAAGTCTTAGACAAAACACTCAAAATACCCGTGTTAGAAAATGAAAATATCAAAGACGATTATGAGGAAGCATCAAAAGCAATATATGAAATAACTGAATGCAATGTAAAATCAAAACCATCAATCGAAGAACCACCAGCCTTAGAATTAAAAGAATAAATTTGATTCTGTTGGTGGTGATGTTTAAAAAGATGATCCATAATAGGAATCAGAATCTAAGAGTGCACCGACTGATAAATCTATGGAGGAATTAGAAGATTTGATTACTTCTAATGTCCGTTTTACTAACATGGAGGATGATCTGGAAGAGGGGGAGACTCAAGTTGATAAATCTATTTTGGCAAAGATGTTGGAAGTATCTTTGGATGACTTGACATTTTATTTTGTAAAAGATTTTCCTGAACCCGATATTGATGCTGGTTGGTTGAATTCTGATGTCGAGTTTATGGATAAACTGGAAGCTTTCAAGTACATTGGTGAACAAGAATAATTTGATACTTTTGATGAAGTTTTTAATGAGGAAATAGAGATGGAGCAGAATCCAAACAAACAGTCAAAGAAGTTCAATAATGATGAGATGAAGTATTGGTTTCATGATTGTATTGAAATTCCTAAGTGAATATACAAAAATCCTGTTAAGTATTATCGAAAAACCGAGAAAGATTTGGCAATGGGAAAATGTTTGAGTATTGCGTATCTGAGTAAAATCAAGAAGACTGGAATTCGTAGACTATTTGGAGTGCAATACTTCAGTAGTTTGAAGGATTTGAAAAGTTTGTCGTGGTTTGATGCATATGATATATGATATAAGCTGAAGAGTGGTCCAGTGAAAGAGATTTGTGAGTTTATGATAAGAGAGGCTAAACGTGGTTTCAAGAAATTGACACCTTATTTGCCTAAGGTGTTCAAATCGAGAAATCATAAGAATCCGAAAGGGGAATTGATTAGAACTTTGAGGTACACAAGGCCAGAGTCACTTCGCATTATACCGTTGAACCCAATGGAACACGATTTTCATCCTTATTTCGTTTGTTGGTCTTATTTGGCGTTGACTGGTGAAGCGAGCATATATTTGGATCGTGTGAAGGAAAAGTATGATGTGATTAGAGTATATGATCCAATGTGGTTGATAAATTGTTCTTGGAAAGATATTGGGATACTGCATGTGAACAAAATTCAATGTAATGCGTGAAAGTAAAGAATCAAGCCAACCAGTTTCAAAAGGTTGTGGACTTATGCTTCGCTAAGAAAATACATTCTGGTAGAGCATGGGAGACTAATTGGAGGGCGGTTAGTGAAGAGAAAGAAACACTTGAATCTGAATTTAAAGATAAACTTAAAGATCGAGTTATGGACGCATCATGGAATAGATTTCAATTTAAAGACATGGGTGTGTCGAGGCCTACATCTCAACAAGGATCTACAAAGTCATCGTTTGAGGAAGGAAAAATGGAGTATCAAAAGAGAGCATTTGGTATGGATTGAAGACCTAGCAATATCCAAGGGGGAGTTAGTTAGAGCATAAATGTCTAATGCTAGGTCTTATGGGCTTATTATGTAATAGTTTGTTTTGTAAAGTGCTGAAATTGTCATTTCTAGGAACATAAGAGCTCCGAATAGGTGGCGGTATAGAATGATATTTAAAGCCTTGTTTAATCGGTAAACACGCTCGGGATGGTCTGGATCTTCAAACCCAGGAGGCCGCTCATATACACCTCCTCTTGAATTTCCACATTCAAGAATGTACTCTTAACGTCCATTTGATAGACTTTAAAGTTCTTGAAAGCTGGATTGTCTCAAAATATACGTATAGCCTCCTGTCGAGCAACTGGAGCATATACCAGGTGTTATCTATGCCATATGGTTGGTTAAAACCATAGACAACTAACCGTGCGTTATTCCTAACGATTACCCCTGGATCGTCGTTTTCACACTTAAATAACCATTTTGTCATGATAACCTTCTTCACCCGAGTTGAACAATGAGATCCTAAATACCCAGTCGTACAAACTGATGCAATTCGTCTTGCATTACCTCTACCCAGGGCAGTTCTTGAAGTGTCGTTGAAACACTTGTCGGTTCAATTTAGGATAAAAAGCAAGTCTACTTGGCGATGCTCATGATCTCCAATGCATGCATATTTGCATATGCACACAATACATTATCATCGCACACATTAGCAACCTGATGTCGCGTACAAACCCTGTCATGTACATCACCAATAATGTTGTTCTGAGTGTTGGAATCTAAGGAACTTCTGCATTGTCTTGCATGTTGGTGACATTTTCTTCAGCTGATTTAATATTAAAAGGTTGGAAAATTTCATCAACTTGTATCTCAGGAGCATCCTGAGATTCAACAATTGGAGCAGAGGAAGAATCATCAAAGTCGGCATCATCATAGGATATAGAAACATCATCGGATGTTTCAGACCATCCCGAGCATGTTTACCGATTAAACAAGGCTCTAAATGGTCCTCACCACATTCATCGCCTTAAAGAACCCTTCTATTTTTTGGAACATAAGAGCTCCAAATAGGTGGCGGTATAGAATGGTATTTCGGATCATCCTTTATGAGGCGGATTAGCTCTAATATCACATGAAAGACCGGGAGACGGATCATAATATTCATTTAACAATTGCGATATGAAACGGATCGAAAACGTTGCGTTACTATATTATGCTAAATGGCGAAAACAAGTAGCAAAGGAAATGAACACATGTCAACTCACTCTAATAATCACTAATATTCATTTAACAATCAATACAAGTGATTTTCAAAGTTACAAAACTATTTCAAGATGTGAGAAGTTTAAGCTATTTATACGAAGCCTACGGACCATATAAGTATGACTGGCGTATAAGACTTATAAGATGCGTATAAGTCTTATATGTTGGTTAACAACTTATACGCTCCTTTACATAATATCTAACAATCTCAGCTCGTTTAACTAATTCAAGACCTAGCATTAGAAATTATGCACTAATAGGCAGAATATACAGGTTTCTTAGTATGTTTAGCAATCGGTGTAACAACCACTTTTTTAACAAGCTTTCCACCTTTTATGCTTCGATTTCAAAGATTCCTCTTCAATGTCTTCATCTGTCTTTACGAACCATCTACACCCACCCATCTGCTTAAAGTCTTTCATTATTTTGTTATCGTTCTCCCTATCTGAATCGCTGTTATCATGTCTCCTCCCATTACCTTTAGGAGCAATATACTTTTCGTTCTTGAGATGCCCAAATAACCCAAATAGCCAATTGGGTCGGGTTCGAATGATCCAGTTGATAATGTATTTGAAGGTGTGTTTGAACATAATAAAGCTCGGTTCACGAAGCTTATTAATGTTTTAAGGTATGCGAAGCAAGAGGACAACATGCAGATAAAATCTTGTGCTATTGCTCATCAGATGATTTCGTTCAAAGCTACTAAGATAGTCAAAGGCTATATCGTCTCATGGTTTTACGATTCTGAATTAAGGTATGCATTATAAAGTGGGAGCATGGTGTACAATCGGCAAATAGGCCGTTCATCAATATAGGTGGTAGTCAAATGGCGGGCTGGTTCTATCAACAGCTGTAATTTGAGGTACGCCATGGTTTCAAATTGTTTAAACCATAGTTCCCAACCCTTAAGTATATAGACGAGATTGATCCAAGAACCGGTTGGAGGAAACTCGTACTTAAAGTAAATCCGTCGCACATGTTAAAGAGAGTTCCTGTGTAGACTTTCCCCCGAAGTCTTTTCAAGACTTTTAATCTGTGGTAGTACGATAACCGCACTGGTGAAGCCATCATTGTGCTTAGATCTGGCTTGTAGCCGGAGTTCATTCGAGTGATCAACCCTATGTGGTTGGTTAACTTATCTAAGTTTGATAATGATACGATATTCAAAAATAAGATTGGATGGGGTGATACGAAGGATTACGATCTTGCTATGTGATGTGTGCTAGCGGTGTTTGCACAATATCGTGTTTTAAATTTATAAAAGTCATTTTTACTAAAACTAAACACACACAAAATAGGCAAGTGTAACTATCGTATATGTAGGATAGTATTGGTAAGAACCAAGTATCGATCCGGGGACACTAATGTTTCTAATAATGAATTTTTGTCTGACTTTAATCAGAGGGTTTAATCATTTTCGAGACTGATTTTTAAACTTTATATAAAATAGAAATACTTATATATAATACATAGGTGACAAGAAGAGAAATTCTAAGTAAGTAATTCAATTATATGAAGGTTTACCATCTAATATCAAGAATCCACTCCATTATTCCTTGATGATTATTAAATAAACATGTGATAAACTTGTCCTAAGAATATATGAAAGAATAGTCCCTCATTTCTAAGTGAACATATTCTATGGCATAAAAGGAAGTAGCATGGGTATTTTAAAGTCAATCCTTTCCTAATGTCATACTACCACGAGAATGTTAATTTAAGTAGACAAGCAGTTTGGTATAGTAGAACGATTAGGATTGACTTCGATTTCTCAAATACCAATCCTAACAACTTCGAGTGGTTTTAGTTAACTCACACAACCTCCCGTTGGTTGAATTATTTAGACTATAATTACACATTCCATTAACATATGATTTCTGTAACTAGCATGATAACCTGAGCAATCGTGTTAACAATGTTATCTCAGAATTATCAAAACTAGAGAAATAGACCATAGCTTATATCTCATCATTTCTAAGTATAGCATATGGATCCATGTTTTATCTTGAATAAGATATCAAAGTATTCTTTTTACCATTTCTAGTTTCCAAGAACATGAGTTAACATGAATGATTATAAATCATCAACATTGATGTATTGAGTTAAAGTGATAAAACATTTCTTCACCAATGGATAATTGCAAAATAACCATGTACTATACCAAACTAAACCACATGTTTCACATAATCATCAAGTAAAACAAAGCTTCTTCATAGATTATATATGGTAAATGGAGTTTAGCTAATAATGAGCATTGTTATGAACATAAAAAGAGATGATGATAACAAACACATGATTAAACTAGAACAATCTAACCAAATGTGGATGAATCTCCCTTCTTAATGATGATGGATTATGGTGATGTTGATAATGATGGATGATGATGATAACCTCCAAGCCTTCAAACTCCTCACAAGATCTTCAATATGAGTGTAATGTGGGTGTTTTTATAAGAGGAACCCATTTAGAGATCTTCTTCAAGCACAACAAATGAGTGAAACTTAATCCTCTATTTATAGGTTGTCTGGAGAGAAGGGCACGACCCCGTGCCTTAAGAGGCACGGTCCCATGTTTAGGTGTCCCAGTTGCATGTTGTCAAATCGTACATGATGACTCACCACGGGGGCATGCTTTTGAGGCACAGCCCCATGTTTTTTAATAACATGTGCTTAATTTCCTTTTATCTTATCTGAAGGTGACCACGGCCCCATGGTTGTAGGGCACGTCCTCGTGCTTTTTGTCTTTAGTATTTGTCTTTTCTTGTTGATTTTTGTCTTCTTGTGTTCAAAAGCGTGGGGCATGGATCTTGGGGAACAAAGGTGTGGTTGAGGCTTTTCTTGGGTTTTTTTTCGTTTTTCTATGTCTTTTCACTTGTTTCTTCGTTTAATTCTTGGATTTACCTTAAATTGCATTTTAGTGTGACAAGTAGCCTTCTAAGCTAGTTTATTTCATAGAAGTTGAAGTTTTTGAGATTATTTGATGCTAAAATGATGTATAATATTATATACATCAAACATCCCCACACTTGAACCTTGCTTGTCCTCAAGCAAGCTACTTAAAAATATTCTCTAAAATAGCAAGTTAGGACCATAGCTTCAAATATCCCCAAAAGAGTTCTTAGAAAATGGGAACAAAATAACCAACCTTAAATGATAGGAATATATGCAGTGATACATAAAAAGATGATTTGTTTATATGAGCTTCTGTTTATTCAAAACGTCACGTTCTCACAATGTTCACTCTCACTCAGTTTATATATCCGATCATACCTGTGATATATGTATGTGAACACTCTTAGTCAGCATGTGACCTGTGAAAAATAAGTTTGTAACAAGATCAAATCTCCACCTATGTGAAGGGTTCCATAGATCAGATGGTAATTCGGGTTGGTTTTGTTTGGATCGGGATTGGGTATTTTGTGGTGGTTCAAGAGTTTCGGTTAATGAGGATGGTAAATACAACTTCTGCTGATTGTCGGGAATCTTAAGATGTCTTCAGTGGTAAGCTTTTTCTCCCGTTTGTGAAACACATTTTTTTTAAACAAACCTAGTGACTCTTTTAAGGTCAGATCGTCAAGACTAGTTTTGTCGTGGATGTGAATCAGTTAATCCTCAATCCTGCTCTGAACATAACTCCCAACTCTAATGGATCGTTCGGTTTTGAGCCAAATAGCCCCCATCCTCATTAGTTCGGTATATTCATGTTGAGACTAAGTTTGACTATTTCTACATCTTCCTTCGTGGGACCAGTTTCCGCATCCTAAACATCGTTCATATCTTTTTGCTCTTCTTTTCATTGCGCTTTTGGAAACTCCACAAAATGGTGGCGTTTGTTCGTCTTGGCGCCACTTTTTCCTCACCTCATTGCTAAAGAGAAAAACTCTCTCCTTAAGTTCTGCAGGCAACCTAGGTTTTGCAAAATGTATGAAGCAAAGGAAATTGAAATCGAAAGAATGCATTTTCAGTTGTTTAGGGTCTGCCGGTAAATGACTAGTGTTGTATTTTACCGGTTTCTGATGGATAAAGTTGTGAGGTTTTTGGTTTAGGGTTTTGTAATTTGGAGAATGGTTTTGTAATCGAAATGACTGTTTGTGACAAGTTCTAATTCACATGAAACATATGACTCACTCAATGCTTCCGAAAAAAAGTTTATATGGCATGAGGTTTATCTCACAGTAACAGAGAGATTTGGTATAAACACCATACTTTGCATCAATTTATTCTCAATATTACAAAACTTCTTGTTACTTTTTCACTTTTTGGTTATAATAGATTGTTAGTTTGGTTATTTGCAAAAATTTTCCTAGATTTTCTTTTGGTTTGATTATGATAAACAGTGTTTGTTTGCTAAAAATTTTATAGTTTAATAGAAAATTTTATAATTAGTTGATCAAGCAATTGGTCAAGTAATTCCCCTCCCCATACTTGAATCTCACATTGTCCACAATGTGAAAAGATTCATAAGAAGATTAAAATTCTAATTAAGTATACAAGTGATAAAATGTAAATAGTTCAAACAAGCATAATAATTATTTCATAAGAATACTACCACCCAAGCCCATACCCATACACATGATAGACCTACCATCGTCGCTGATCGTCAATTACCCGTGTCCGGGTCGAACGGTCCCCACTGCCTGTCCATGCGATGTCCCAAACGGTCAATCTCTCGCCTCGTTTTGGCATTTTCTGCTGCTCGCTGTGCATTAGATGCAGCAATTGTCTAGTTATCCTCTCGAATGAGTGTTGGCTATCATAAGACGAGCTAGGGCCGACCCCTGATGAAAATGGGCATCCATGCTGTTGGTATGTGCGGTGTCGGGTCTGTCGGGGTGGTCATCCTCCCCTCCTCTCAGATATGTCCTGGATCATCATCTCAGTCGGGTCTTCAGGATTCCAAACCTGGTTCAGTGCATCATAGAACCTCCACATTTCTGGGTTTCGGCTGACCTGTTGGACCATTTGCATGCTGATGCAATAACCGAGGCTGAGTGCAATGAGTCTCGGGCTTTGGGTTCCTTATGTGTCTGCATTATAGGCTTCGTACAGTTTATAAATCCAAGCACCGCCAAAGATCGGGGTATTCGGGCTCTTTGCATTTGCATTCGTCTTGAAAATATGACAGAATAGATAGGTTATGTTGCAAGCCATTTTGTTCTTTATACAATACAAGGCCCATAAATCTCTCAGATTCACCACTCCTTCGCTCTGACCGCGTGTTGTTACCGTGTGGCTCAATATTCGGTAAATGTATCGCATGAGTGGGTTGCGTAAAGCGGTGCTCTTTGAGCTAGTAGGCTTCATCCCTATAACTGAGTAGTTCCCATGCTTTTTTTCCAGTATCACCTGTTTCTACTGACTCGTCTGCATCCTTATCTGAAAAGGTAATCATAAACTCGAACCAAATGGGCTTGTCAGTTTCATCACTCGTGTATATCCCAAAATCGATACCCAACTAGGTTATTGATGTCGTATACCATTCTCCCCACACCTGAATTCCACAACCTCTTCATCCCACATACTTAAGTTCCTCATCTTGAAACAGAACGATGCTAAAGATTCCTTGGTCAATTCTGTCACAACCTAAACCTTTTAATTCAACACCCACCTCCACGGTCCTTTCACGAACTGTTCGTACCGCTCCCTCTGATTCACTTGCGTTAGTATGTCCTTGCAAGCATAGAAATGTGCTTCGAGGCAGCGGTTATTGAGGTAGCAGAGTCGTTGTCGTGCCCGTATACCTCTGGTGGTTTGTTCGGGAAAAAACAGGAATGCGTGTTGATCATCACCGTATTCAGCTATCTACAAATTATACTCAGATTAGTCTATTTCTTATCAAAGATTGGCCAAAAATTTGGAACAGTGTGTTAACCACGGTGTCGTGCTTCTTAAAGCACGGCCCCATGTTTTCAACAAGCACGGTACCATGCTTTCATAAGCACGACCCCATGCTGCGGGTCTTTGGTAGTTTAACCTAGAATCTGATTTTCACTTTTTGTTGACCAAAGGGTGACCACAGGTCATGTTTCTTAAAGCAAAGCCTGTGTTTCTAATCCTAAATTTGTCAAAAACAAGACTCAAACTTAAGATTCCAACCTATTTTGACAGTTATTCGGGTTCAAGTGTTTAACAAATCAACCAAGATCCGACCCCGAATCGATTTTCTTAACAAAAAACAAGTATTAACCTATATAACAATTCATTATCCTAGATCTAAACATTTAACCAATCTTATTTATGGGTTTGCACCCGATTTTATCAATTGGTGAGATTTGGGGTTTTATTTAGACCTAAAATGATGAATATGAACATTAGATTTGATAAATTAACATACCTTTTATTGGAAATCGAAGATTTGAGATAAAGATTTGAGAAATTGGTGAAAGGTCGACCGTTTTTTGTGTTAGAACGAACTGGTTTTAGGGTTAAGTGAATGGAAAATGTTATTTTAATTTGAAAAATACGTAATTGCACTATAGACAAAAGCACGGCCCCGTGCTTTGTGAAGTGCTTTGTTAAGCACGGTACCGTGCTGCAGGTAGCAGTCAGTTTCCTTTTTATTTGTTGTTTATTCATCGAGCTGGTTTGTTTTTTAACTAATTTTCTTTAAGGATTTAAAGTTAAGATAAAAATTAAATGTCCTAATGTTCATTAAACATAAAACACAGAATTAAACATAATTAGAAAGGAAAAGTAAACAACAATCTCGAATCACGAAACATAAAATTAGCATGAGTAACTCCTAACGAGACAAAGTCTGGACTTCTAATGACCACCATTCCCGAACAAGTCTTGAATGTGTGGTGGGGCTCTTTTAGCTTCCAAGAGCTCGAAAAGCTTTTTATCGAGCTTCGCGATCTCCCAGTTAAGATAATTGAGCTTGAAATCCACATCCTTGTTGTGGCTATCCACAACATGGAAATTCTCGAGCCGCAGTAGTTTGACCTTGTTGGTCAGCTTGATTAGGCGAGCCTCAGTTTGGATGTTACTTTCGACTTGGTCTCTCATAATGCATTGGAGCCTGATGATTTCTTCCTCCAGGTTTGAGGAAGAATCACCATGCTTGCCCCTTCTCTCCATTCCATTTTCTTACTTTCCATTTCAGTAAACTTGTATTTGGTATGAATGAAATAGTGAGTTTTGCATGCATTATATTGAGACTGTAATGTCGAGCACGGCCCCGTGCTGCTAGGGGAATAAATGTTTCTTATTCAGAGAATTGTACGGAGTCAACGCGTATCAAGCTTAAGATCTAGGGTGACCACAGCCCTGTGCTTCAAGAAGCACGGCCCCGTGCTTTTTGTCAATTAAATTTTATTTGATTTTTAAGCAAAACGCGAGAGCCGGAATTTTTTAGAATGATGTTTAACATGTTATTTTTAACAGTTTGGTCATCCTAAAATACTTGTCATAAAAATTAATAGTCTTAAAACAATTATGGGATAAGCACGGTTTTCCTAAAAACATAAAAGTACTTGGGTAAAGCCCGAGGGTCCTAGTACAATGTGCCTAGTGCACTTATTTACACATGAAAACAGAATATTAAGGTTTCTAGATCTCTCCGAATGGTTCTCCTCCGCTGAATGGTCATGGTGGCGGAAAATACGTGAAACCGAGAACTTGAACCTGGAGTTGTTCGTTAATGTCTCGAAGCTCCATTTTCATGTTCTCCACCGATTCGGTGAGTTGAGCGAGACACAACTCCGAAAGGAGATTTATTTTGGTAGGTTCTTTGACGAGTTCTTGAAGCTTCATCAAAAGCTCGGTTTTGGATACGTGTTGGGTTTTGTTCCTCGGTTGGCGAGGGACGGCGATTGCTTCGCTCATCTCAGTAGGCATGTTGTGATCTCAGGGGGGAGTGTTTTGAAATTAGGTTGGTGCAAGAATTACTTTTTTTTGGGTAAAGGGATTCACCCGGTAAAATGCATTCCACACAACCAAAAATTACAAGTAATATGACAGAGTGCCATATTAGTTCTCATGTATGACATGCCATACAAGAGTAAACAAAACCAAAACCGCCAAACACTGGTAAACACAGCTAAAGCTTACACAAGAACCAAGTAAATAAACAAAACAAAAAAAAAACAAATCAACCATTATCATCAATTTGGTGGGAAACTCCCCGCGGAAAGTGCCAATCCTCGAGAACCCGATTAACCCGTTCAGAATTCTTGAACTTTAGAGTCATAAGCTTTAGGCGCGTACCCCTAATGATTTCGTCCGCAACAATCTTAGGAGTCTTCAAAGAGTTCTTGAACAGCCGGTTGTTTCGCTCCTTCCAAATAACGTAAACCGAAGCCCCAAATAGCAGCCGATTAACAACATTTTCAATAGAGTTGGACATTCCAAAATGAGACACATATTGAAGAATATTCGCCCAACCATTCCTACACCCCTGAAACTTCCCTTTCATTTTTACAATACTCCAAACCTCAGAAGAGAACTTACAGTCAAAGAAGAGATGATTACGAGAATCCGGCTCTCCATTACAAAGAAGGCAGCAATACAAGTTATGATTTGGATACCCACCAATTTTCCACCCCATAATACGATTCTGTGTGCTCAACCTATCATGAAGCACAATCCACAACATAAAGGAGTGTTTTGGAACACATTGAGAGAACCAAACAACATGCACCCAAGATACCTTATCAGCCGGTCTCCGAATAAGATGCCATATTCCAGAAGTCGAGAAATTCATTGAAGTCCCATTCTCATCCAAAACCACGATCTTGTCCCTCTTATCCGGACAAATGCTAACTTCTTTTAAGTTCGAAAGAATTGGATACCTCAAAATCCAATCAGGCGGCCAACCCCAGTTATTATGATGAACAACATCACTGACACAGGTCTCTAAAGACAAGCCAGCCCGATGAATAGCTCTTGGGTTAATATAATCAATTAAAGGACAATGATCATCCCATTTATCATACCAAACTGAAGTAGATCTCCCATTACCAATTTCATGCCATATAAATTGTCTAATATGAGGACGAAACTGAAGGATTTTCCTCCACCCCCACGTACACGAGTTAGGAATCTGCAAGCTCCAAAAATTTCGGCCCTTCATTTTATACTCATAAATCCAATTAACCCACAACGAGTTACGCACATTGATTAAGCTCCAAATATGATAAACCAGAAGAGAGTTATTGACATCCCGGATACGCCGGATACCCAAACCACCTTCACATTTCGGCCGACACACAATATCCCAAGAGACTTTATGCTTTCCCTTACTTTGACCATAATCCCAAAGGAAGTTTTTAATCCGTTTCTCAAGATCAGCAATAAGTCTAGAAGGGAGAGAAAACACAGCAGACCAATAAATATATAAAGACGAAAGAACAGACCTGACCAGCTGCATTTTACCCGCAAAAGATAAAGTTTTATTCTTCCAATCTCCAATCCGACTATCCATACAATCCAGCAACCTCTTACAATCCCGGTAATTTAACCTTGTGGAAATAAGAGGAACCCCCAAGTATTTAACCGGGAGCCTTCCTTCAACGAAGGGCATAATATTCAAAATACCACTTTTAACACGGTCCGGGACATTACAAAAAAACGCGGTACTTTTCGGAACACTCGGAGTAAGCCCGGACATATCTTTGAAATCATTCAGAGCCCCCATAATAGTTTTGGCAGAATTCACCTCACCTCGAGCAAACAGGAACAAATCATCCGCAAAGCAAATATTGATAATATTTAATTTTTCACAACAACGATGAAAACGGAACGAGCCTTCAATACGAACCTTTCGATGCAAAATTAACGTGAGAGCTTGCATAATCAGCGTGAAAATATAAGGGGACATCGGATCACCCTGTCTCAGACCTCTTTTACCACTAAAGAACCCGTGTAAATTCCCATTAACGGCTATCGAAAAAGAAGAAGTGGTTATGCACTCCATTATCCAATGAATCATCTTATCGTGGAAACCATACCCAAAAAGAATATCACGAATGAAGTCCCAACTGACCGTATCATACGCTTTTTGGATATCAACTTTAAAAGCACATCTAGGCGGACCAGTATTAGTGTGGTAATTATGCATTAACTCTTGGGTCAAAAGGATATTATCAGAAATCCTACGCCCAGGCACAAACGCAGACTGATTGATATCAATTAACGACTCCAACCCCTTCATCATACGAACCGAGATAATCTTGGTAATGCATTTATATAAAGTGTTGCAGCACGAGATGGGACGAAAATCATTAGGAGTCACAATATTGGTCACTTTAGGAATTAGAGCAATAATAGTGTGGTTTACCTGTTTAAGGAGACTTCCTCTGCTGAAAAATTCATGAACCGCCAAACAAACATCTTTCCCAACAATATCCCAAGAACTCTTGAAGAAGGCCGATGAAAAACCATCAGGACCCGGCGCTTTGGAATTCCCAATAGAGAAAAACGCATCCTTGATTTCCAAATCGGAGATAGGTCTAACCATAAACTCCGCCTGAGAGGCCGAGAGCTTAGTAGTAAAAATCTGATTATCCGGTTTTCTCAATGGTTGCAAATCAGAACCAAAGATGTTCATAAAATGATTAACAAACACCGAAGGAACATCCAACCCCTCAAATAAACGGCCCTGAGCATCACTTATAATATCAATGCGACTCCTATGGTGTCGCATTTTCAAAGAATTGTGAAAGTATGCAGTGTTAGAGTCACCAAGCTTTAACCAATCGACTTTAGCCTTCTGTTTAAGGAAATCTTCCTCATCTTTAGCCGCCTCATGATAAGCCTTAAGATAACTACTCTGCTCCCGAATCAACTCCAAACTAGTAGGGTCAATGTCAAGACGGGTTTGACAAGAATCCAGAAGGGTTCTAAGATCACTAACTTTCTTATGGAGATTGCCTTGCCGGTGCAGCAAGGAACGGATAGGATGTTTTAAGTTTTGGAGCTTCTTTACCACGCGAAACATGTGATAACCGTTAACCTCAATATTCCAGCCGTTAGCAATAATATCATTATAACCCGGTTTTCCAATCAAGAAATTAGGGAATTTAAACGGTTTAGGCTTACCTTTACTAAGCGAGGGGAATTTCAATAGACATGGAGAATGGTCTGAAATCCGGTACGGAAGGAACACCGCCGAAGAATCATTAAAAATCTCCATGAATTTAGAGTTTCCCATCACCCTATCAAGCTTTTTGAAAAGACCCATACCCGTTTTCGGTTTATTGCTCCAAGTGTACTGGAGCCCGACCCCATTAATATCCTCAACTTCAATGTTCTTAACACAATCACGAAAATCAATCATTCCAGTGGAGATTTTGGAAGAACCATGCAAGCTGTCTTCCAAATTAAGAGCACAATTAAAATCTCCCAGTAAAGCCCAAGGTTTACCATGAGTGAATTGTTTATGAACAAGAAGATTTCGCCATAACTCCCTTCTTTTCAAATAACAATTCTCAGCATACACGAAAGAACCATACATCACCTTGCTATCAAGCTTGAACTTTAACTGAACGTGAAGAACCTGGTTCGAATAATCAATAACCATAAGATCAACCAAATCCGTATTCCACCCCACAATAATCCGAGTACCTTTATCACAAACACTACCATTGCTGGTCCAATCCCAATTTTTACAAATCTTCTTACAAACATCAAAAACCGCGTTTAATTTGACGTGAGACTCAAGAATAGCACATACCTGAATATTATTATCTTGTATTACCTTACGAACCTCTTTTTGTTTAAGAGGGCGGTTCAACCCTCTTATATTCCAAGTGGCGATGGTACCCATTAAACACCCAATTCACCGGGTGTGCTTGCACCCTCAGAACCAATATCCGCTTTCATAGCTTTAGCCACATCCGTAAACAGCTCCTCCACATCATCATCATCTTCATCACTTTCCGATTCGTCCGCCAACTTACCAAACCTGTTACTGGTTTGGACAGTATGCTTTTCCTTTAACTGGACCCCCTCAGCCATAGAAGTTGTAGGTTTACCCACATAATAATTATTGTCTTGTCCTTGAGCGGATGGTTTATTTATAGGCACATCAGGTTTAACCACCGGTCGGTAGACAAGATTATGTTTCTTGATTTGCGTATTAACTTTTTTCTTTCCCTTCACCCTCTGGAAACCATCATCATTAGTGACTTTCTTTTGTTCTTCATTTAACTTTTTATCGTGAACTTGTTTCGGGCATTGAGTGTTCGAATGGCCAAACACCTCACATAAAGAACATCTGGGGGGCTCCCAATCATATTCAATTTTAATCTCCGAGATCTTATTTGTCTCCCCCCACGTATCCGGAACAGCAACAACAAGCTTCCTTTTAATCTCCTGATTTGCATGGAGCTCAACCTGGACTCTAGCAAAACTACTTCTTCCCCACGATTCCTTACACATATTAGCCGTATAAGAATCCATACTTATCGGATCCCCAATTCTTGACGCGAGCATACTTAGACCCTCCTCAGTAAAAGCACCCAGGGGAATGTTCTGTAATTTGACCCAAACCGGAACAGACCGTACATCCTCCTTCTCCAAATCTGACTCCATAGTCCAAATTTGGAGAATAATGGGGACATTTCTAATCATCCAATGACCATCTTCAATCAACTTCATCATCCCAGCTTCCGTATGGAACTTGAAAAAGAAAAACCCTTTCGCATTCATCATTAGTCTCGTAAGCCCATATTTGTTCCAATTTTTCTTAGCAAAATCCTCAACAACCGGAAAAGGAAGCCTGTTACCCAAAAAATAGCCAAACAAAGTATTATTAAACCTTTCGTTAACTTTCTTGACAGATTCAACCGGGATAACCACATCAACTCCTTCCATTGTTGACTCCACATTTACTTTTCTTAATGTTGCCTTCGATGTTTTGTTTTCAAGTTGAACAACACTCATGTAGGAAGGCTTTGAATTTTCCATATGTTTTTCCTTCCCTACATCCTTCTGAATATTAGAATATTCAGATCCAACCACCTTGTTTTCGTTCGAGACAAAGGCTGAAAAACCTTTATCTTGTTGACTATTTAGCGAAACTGATCCAATACCCTTGTTATCGCTCGAACAACCACTAACTTTGTTCCCCACGGCTGAACAACCACCATCATTGTGGATAACATCATTTAAAGGAGCAGTGAATGTAGTGTTTGCAGCAAACGAAACAAACGAACCCGTAACATTAGGGTTTCCCGAAGAACCAGTTTTCAGAACCCCCCTACGAGGGAGAGCCCCATCAATGTTCGTTACCCGATTAGCTGGAAACCCATGTATAACATGATCAACAAAACCATTACCACCCTTATGCTCCATGCAAATCCAATAAAAACCAGCCAAGATACCCCAAAATCAATACCAAGATCAATATCAATAAACAAGGAAACACAAATCGGCCAAGATCAAACCAAATCAAGATCAAGATCTCGATCAAAATAAAACCAAATCAGCCAAGAACAAGATCCGCCAAGAACAAGATCAAGATCAAGGACAAGATCAAAAACAAATCAGCCAAGAACAAGATCAAGATCAAGGATCGGCCAATTTCCAAGAAACCAAGATCAAGATCAAGAACCAAGATCAAGATCCAAGAAACCCAGCCGACCAATCCAAGGAACCAAAAGGCCAATGAAACCCTAATCCAGATCTGCCCAAAGATCAAAGAACAATCAACCCAACGATCGATCAAGAACAAGAAACAACCCTAACCTTGATAACCACAAGATCCTTAATCAATTAATAGGATGTTATCGATCTAACTAAACTATAACAATAGCCGTGATCAATAACGAACCTACTAAGCAATCAGAATCAAGGATTGGAACAAGATTAAAGCAACCAAAAGCCAAGAGAAGCCAAGAACCCTATGCGGCCGATCGCATAGGGTAATCTCCAAAATCGCCTTTCCTAGAGAGAAAACCTTTTTTTTCTTTTTCTTTTTTTTTTTTTTTTTTTTTTGGTGCAAGAATTACTTTGGCAAAGGGTTACTCGTAATTTAGTTCTGAACCTCAGAAAACCAATCAAAACACTCAATTTATTTCCAATCCAAACCAATTAAAACCTAAATAGCTTAACACGTTGAATAGTTTCAACAACTTTGATCAAATCAATACAATTAATCTTGTCCAGATGAACATCTGATCATCTTGAACAATCCTAAGATCAAATCAATGTCAATTATCATGTATTAAGTCCTCAATTGTTCAATTTAAGTATCAGACAACTCGAATATCAATTATGATACAATTCGAAAAAATTAAGGATCGTATCGTGAATCAATTGCCACGAAGTGGATCTCTAAACGTTATTCGATCAAACAATGGATCTGATACCACTTGTGAAACCATGATCTGATCGATTACGAGTTCATTACATTAACAGATCTAATTGTTGGGATAAGAATATGACAAAGGAAGATTGGAATCTTCTCAACCTCCTCAGAAAATGGCTAAGGAAACCGAGCAAACTTAGACGACCTTCGAGCAATTATGGCACGCCTATGACGACGGACACAGAGCGAATATTGTGATTTGACGGCTGCCTCTTTTCTGAAAAGAGTATCTTTGTACGGAAAAGCTGCCACAAATACATACAATCCACCTAGAAACCCTAATCAATTTTCATTTTATCTTTCACAATATACATGGAAATATTTTGAGTTACTTTGTGTGTTTGTTACATTTCTGTCCGTTAAACAACAATTTGAGTATTATTGATTTCGCCCTTAATATTCATTGATTCTTCACGAAAAGCAGAATTCGTAACCGCCTTGTCAACACGTTTGTTTTGGTTACGAGACTGATTATTGTGTACTGAAGTGAGTAAATCGGGACCCTGATAAGTGGTATCAAAGCTTGTGTAGCTGCATATTTGTTACTGAAGATTGCTGATTTTGAAGATAAAGAATGATGTCAGTAGCTGACAACTAATCCATTGATATGTGACGTCAGCTGCCCTATTTTTTTTCTCAGGTCTATTGTTTTATTGAGATTTAAAAGTGCCTTTAGCTCAGATTTACATGTATTTCTTCCTTTTAAGTCTTATCTTTTTGTTATCCATCCAGATTCATCAGATCTGGTCATTTTTCAAAAGTTTGTTAAATTCTAAGTAACTTTTCATTTATAAAATCCTTTCAAAATAACAAAAATATATCTATAGTAAGAGATGAACAAGAGGTGTCTACAAAAAAAATTTGAGATTGTTAGGACAGGAAAATTACATTAAGTGGAAGGTGCTGTTTGAAGCAGCTGTGTGCTACAACAATGTAAACTTGTGGAATTCAATTAAGAATGGATCATATGTTCCTGATGGCACTGGAAACAATCAAATTATGAAAAGAAAAATGAAAAAGAAAGATGATAGAGCACTATCTATGCAGAAACTTGGTCTGTCTTAGGAGATTTTGACTAGTGTGGCTCATTGATGTGCTAAAAACAGTCAATAAATATTAACTAAATTAAACAAGTAATAAAAACAAGACCTAAGACTCAACTAAACAAAACACCGGCAAGTGAACCGGTCAATTGTACTAAGCTAAGTAAGTCCGGAATATTGAACCCACAGGACTCTATAAATTACGTTAATTAACTAATTAGACTCGACTTACGACGCGACTATTTATTATTAATGTTTTAAGGGGGATTATTAAACTAATAATAAACTAAGATTAAACTAAGAAAGCAAATAAACAAGTAAACGAGAAACAAGCAATTAATCACGAGATCAAAACCAATCAGAGAAGGAATCTACCTAGGTAAGAATCCCATGAATCAACAATCATCAAGCAATGGACAAATAACATGATTATGGAAACTGATTTCTAAAACACATTCAACTAACAAAACCCTAAGGACCCTTGACTGAATCAAGTGAAATCCCAAAGAACAACTATTAGATTATTAAGCAATCAGTATTATTGATTTCCGCAAAGTCATCAATTAGGGTTAATTAATAGTATCTATAGCAAGCAATCTTACGAAACACTAAACCTTAGATAACTTGATAAACTACAATGACATCATGAACATGGATCAACACAAAAAGCAAGAATATTGTCACAATCTATCCTAGCATGCAATTGACCAAGACACACGAACAACTCCTCACCTTACAGCTATTGGAATTTAGCAAAACATTTAAAACCCTAACCAACTATCAACAAGCTTCTATGATATAATAGGCCTATTCAACCATAATAATCAAAACACCAAGTAAAGATTAAACATGAACCCTGAATCTAAGAACACAATCAATAGATAAAAGATCCATGTGAAGCAATAGTTAACAATCAATCAAGATAACAAATACTTATACGCATCATGAAAACAAAATCAAGTCTTTACTATTAAATAACAAAATCCATAATCAAACAATAGTCCAAAGCAAGAATCAAGTCTCAATCATGTTCATCAAACCTAGGTACACATGAAGTCTAGCCTAGAATCATTATTAAAAACAATCCTAAACAAGTCTTAAAAACAAAGAGGAAAGAAATCAAGAATAATGAACAAGGAACGAAAGTTAGAGCGATAAAACCCTTTGCGATTGATCCTCGAACACCCGGATGAAAGCTCTCTCAATCCTCCTTGGTTCCTAGCTTCAAATCACCTTCAAACCCTTGGTTTTTGACTCAAAATTGGCTGCCAAAAGTTGTAGAATCGGATTGGTTATAAAGATGTATATATAGAATGCATAATGGCCTTGGACTTGCAAAAACGAGTGACCATAAAGGTCTAGGCGCCCGCGACGGCAAACTGCCTTTTGCCTAGGCGCTGCGCGGCGCCCCCTGGGGTGAATTTTCATTTTTTGCAATTATTTCTTGTTTATTCTTGTTAGGCCCCTTTCTTTAACTCCAAGTAACGATGAGAAACTTCTAGAACTTCTTTTGCTTGACTCCAAAGCCACCATCTACATGAAAACAAATCTAAACTCTAAGTGAACTAATCATGTAGTCATTGACGAGTAAAACGAACATAAACTTCGCATGAAATGATTGAAAGAATTAAGTTTAACATACAAGACATCAAAAGAGTTTAAACACGATAAATATATAAAACTTGACTCAAAACCTTAAATAATAAAAGATAAACGAAACTCGAACTAAAACGAACTCAAAACATTAAATAAACAAAACTTTACACGGGATTCAAGATGTATAAATAGACGTATATCAAATATCCCCATACTTACTCTTTTTTCGTCCCTGAAAAAGTCTAATGCAGTTGGATCAGAATCGGAAAATATAGTCTAACAAACATTTAGGTTAAATTTTTAAAGCTCAGAAAAACGCAAAAACCGCGATCACCGATATTGTTGTCCACTTAAACCCATGCCTTAATCTTTACCGGGACAAATATGATCCGACAATTTTTTACTCAGTGGTTTACACAATTAAGACCCGCTTATTTTCAGCTTTTACTGGACCAGACCACCCCAACTTGACTTAAACCTCAAAATTAGCAGATTTAAAACTTTTGTTGCCCTATTTTTTCATGAATAGCTAAGACGATCAAGGATATTGTTTATCCACCTAAGCTTAAGCATCGAAGTCTACCAAGCAGCCATTAGATACGATTAAGGTTCAATTATTTTATAGCTATTGTTCCCCACAACATGACATACCCCCGTTATCAAGCAACACCCCAATTCCATCACCATAGGTGAGTATGCAAAATTTCATCTGTAGGGCTTACATGTAGCGTGTCTCTTGTGGTCCGTTTCTTAATGATAATGAGACGCGAGCAAGGGGACCCCACATGGCTAACAGCGTGGATGATCAAGTCTGTAGTGAATTTTGTACTTTTGTACTCTTGTGATCATGTTTATAGACTTATAAGGACTTGCTCTTTTTGGCTTAATTATAAATATTCACAGCCCCATTTGGAATTGTGAATACCCGGATGAATAGTCGGCATACAGACCCATGGTCTCCGGACCCGAAGCATCCCATCAATACAGGATTTAAGGTTATAAAACCATACGCCAATGAGGTGTAAAACACTAAACTAGCAGTTTTAAGTTTATATCACAGGCTACACGGCATACTCTAACGTTAAACCTACCCAAGCATCATATGATAACGTATTTAGATTTTTAAAATATTTTCACATTTTCATACCAATAATTTGAGGCTTGAGTATGGCCCGACCTTTCATTACTTATTTTCCACGGACAAAACGCTTTACCCACAAAAGATTTTTGTTTTAACCATTTTATCAAATTGCCCTTTCATTTTCAAGGCTGAGCCTACCGATACATCCCAAGTTAAGTGCGTTTTCTTTTATTTATCTCATATTATTAGTAATTTGAAAAACCAATTTCCCGATAAATATCATCATCTCCCACTTTAACGCAGAAAACTATATTCAAGGGACATTTTTAAAGCATTTTTCAATTTTTTTAAAAGCAAAATCAAACTACGAATCAAATATCCTATCCCCACACTTAAATTATGCATTGTCCTCAATGCAAGGATAAGAACGACTGAAAATAAAAATATAATTAAAAATAAAGTCGGACTACAAAAACTAAAACTCTAAAAATTATAAAAACAAAATAAAAAGTTAATATGCTAGATAATGGAAAAGACTTAGCTGGTAATATGCGCATGAAACATGATGCCAAAGTCTTCTTCCAAAAATGCCCTCCAACTACGAACGTGCTCAGCAAATGGTAACTCCTTCTTTTCACGAACGTAAGCGGCCAAACAAAACAAATAAACATGTCTAAAAATGTATCTTATCATAATGATAGATATTAAGCACTCAATGTATTTCACATCGACCCCCAAATATAACATGAATAATTAGCAGCAAATAATAATAAAACATAAAGTATACTTCTCCACTGCTACTCCATCCCCACACTTGTATTTTTCAATAAATTCTTCCTTGGGGACCATCTCTCTAGCTCATATAATCTTCAAACTAACAATACTTAAAAACACAAAACAAAGTCGAAATACAAAAACTACGTTAGCGACTCGATGACTCGAACAAGACTCGGACAACTAGACTTATAAACATGTCTCTAAAAAAACAAACTGAACACAAGGAATCACACCTGAATGATAAAACAAGGAATTGGTGAAAAAAAATGGTGTAAAATGGTGAAATAATGCAAGAAAAATAAAAAATTTCGGATTATGCAGGTGGGGGCGCCGCGGAGGCAAAATGGCCTTCCCCTTCGCGGGCCGCCTAGGGCGAGCTGGGCAATTTTTTTTTCTTTTGTCTTCTTTCGCGTCCGCCAAGGCCAAAAGTTATCCCCGTCGCGCGCACGACGGGGTGTTTTAACAGAAAGTTTTGAGTGTTGGATGCCTCTTTTTGCCTTAGAAAATATTTTAGAAAATTACCAACTCTTTCCTGTGCTCATTTTATGTTATTTCAACGTGTAAAACTTACCTGGCACCTTTTGAATTCTCATAAATTCTTCTGTCCATGATGGTGATGATTCCTTGGAACGACCCGACAACGCAACGAAACAAAGAAAATAAAAATTAAAATAAAGGAAAAATCTACAAACTCTACACTTGAGTTTTCACTCAAGAACCCATGTTATGCGAATCACGTGGCGGACCGAGTGGAGCTTCCTCCACCTCGGTAAAACTCCAATGCCCTCAAAGATACCGAATCACGGTCCGACCATTCATCAGCCTTGATCTTCTTCTTTCTAACTCCACGATCCTTCTCAATCTTTCGCATACCACCACCTTTTTCTCCAACATGCTTCACCATTTCCCGAGAGCTCGAAACCGCTCGCTTCTTCCCCACACTTAAACTTACAGAACGGAACAATCAAGACTAGGATCCATGCCCGAGATAAATGATTCTATCGAGTAAACTGGGTGACATGGATCAATGAGACCGTCTTGAGCACTCAGATGTCTCATGGACTTAGCCAAATATGTGGCACTATCATCACCGGCTCTAAGAGTGATCTTACCTTCAAACACGTCAATGACCGCCCTAGCAATACGTAAGAATGGACGACCCAAAATAATAGGAACTCTCTCGTCGGCCTCCATTTCTAAAACAACAAAATCTGCGAGAAAAACTAAATTATCTACCTTCACGAGCGAATTCTCCACGACACCCCTCGGATACTTAATGAAACGATCGGCTAAAGACAACGTCATACGAGTAGGGGTGAGCTCTCCTAGGTCTAGCTTTTCATACAAAGAATATGGCATGAAGTTTATGCTAGCTCCGAGATCGGCCAATGCTTGACATGTCGTGTCACTTCCGAAAGGCATGGAATGGTAAAAACACCGGGGTCGGGTAATTTCTCCGGTACTTTATTGAGCACTACTGCGGAACACTCTGCATTTAGGGGCACAGTTGACAGCTCCTCCAACTTATCCTTTCTTTTAAGAAGGTCTTTCAAAAATTTGGCGTACTTAGGCATATGTTGAAGAATTTCGACGAACGGGAGGTTGACATTTAATTGGCAAAATATATTAAGAAAATGCCCGTAATCTTTCGTATATTGTTGATTCTTTAGACGGGCGGGAAACGGGACATAGGCAGGGTTAATGATGTGTGGTGGTGGCTGGGTTCCAACCGGCTTCCTATCGGTATTTTTCTTAACTTGCGGCTCTATGATTGGTGTTGTACTATTTTGTGACTTACTTGGAGTCTCTACATCTATCTCCTCATCTATCAACTCATCATCCCTATCTTCCCTAATTTCTCTACTAACTACCTCCGGACCATAAACCCTACCACTACGAGTGGAGATGGCATTCAATTGAGCAGCCGGATTAGTTTGAGGGATACCCGAAAACTTACCTGGGGGCCTTTCTTCTAAACGACGAGCAATATCACCAACAGTCCTTTGAATATCTAGAATGGAAGATTGTTGATTCTTGATTAGCAAATCGTGTTTGGTTAACTTTTTCTGTGTAACTTGATCTCTATCCAAGATTAGCTTCATCATCTCTTCCAATCGCCCAAGTCCACCGTTCGAATCCTGCACATTATTTTGAATATTAGTACCATCGGTGTTATTACTATTAAAATACTGACCTTGTCCTTGATTATAAAAGTTTTGAAATCCGGGTGGTGCACCCGACGGACGCCAGTTTGCATTATTCTGATTCGGGTTCTTGTAAGTGTTCCAATTCTGACTGTTGTTGTTGTAATTGTTGGGAAACCTATTCTGACCAGCAACAAAGTCGACCTGCTGATTCATCACCGGGCACTCCAACGTACCATGTCCACTTCTACACAACTCACACCTGTCCACCTTTGCCTTAAGTTCCTTAACCGCTCGAGTTAGTGATTCCAAAGCAGCTGCCACACTAGTATCCAGATTAACCTGGTGTACACCTCGGGCGGATGAGGATGTACTGCTGACGGGAGTGGAATTCTCGCGTCATGGCCCTTTGGCGAGGTCTGATTGAGCTAAGCTCTTAAACATCTCGTTACATTCGGCAACATTCTTCCTAGCCAATAAACTTCCTCCTGCGGTTGTGTCGAACCGTACTTGGGTTTCGTAGTTCAACCCATTATAAAATTTCTCCACGAGAGCCCATGGTGTGAGACCATTCTGTGATCATCGAGACAACAAGCTCTGAAAGCGTTCCCAAGCATGACAATATTGCTCATCCGGTTCCATGTGAAACGACTAAATCTGATCGCGAAGAACAGCCGCTTTCGCCGGTGGGAAGTATCTCTTGATAACGTAGTGCTTCCAAAGTGGTGAACGTGCCAGGTGGCTGCGTGTCAAACCAAATAGCTAATTTACCTGTAAGTGAAAAAGGAAAAAGATGTAAGAAAATTGCATCTTCAGTAGCACCTTGCAATTTAAAAGTTTTCAAAACACTGTAAAGTCGGTTAATACGAGCCGGCGCATCCTCGTCATCGTTTCCATGAAACTGATTAGTTTGAACGATGTTGTTCATGACGTATGACGGAATCTGCCACGAGTTGGGGTTGTCGATCGCGGGGACAATGATGCATGACTGGTTTCCAGTTAAGCCATCGAAGGCTTGAGCAGCAATTGTTCTGTCGTCGGCCATTTGAATGTCTGGCTGACTTCTCGGGCTTTCTGGTGGTGAACTTTGTGGTGATGATTTTTGTGACGAACTAGCCTCGGTCTTTAACGGAGAAAATTCAAGATCAAGCAGTGGTGGTCCTTGCGATCGAAGATGTGGCATAAACCTGAAAACACAAAAGACCAAGTGAGTAGACTCGAAAACTTAAAAATAAACTAAAATAACTAAAACTTAAACTAGACCCCTACGACTCAAACGAAAATAAAACAAATAGCACGAATATAGCAAGTAAGTCCTGTAAAGCAATTAACGCAATCGCCAAGAGTCCCCGGCAACGGCGCCAAAAAACAAAGAGGAAAGACATCAAGAATATTAACAAAATTAAACAAGTAATAATTTGCTTAAAAATTACGTTAATTAACTAATTACGTAATTAATACTAAATATTACTATATGGCGACGGCGCCAAAAACTTGATGTGCTAAAAACAGTCAATAAATATTAACTAAATTAAATAAGTAATAAAAATAAGACCTAAGACTCAACTAAACAAAACACCGGCAAGTGAACCGGTCAATTGTTCTAAGCTAAGTAAGTCCGGAATATCGAACCCACGGGACTCTATAAATTACGTTAATTAACTAATTAGACTCGACTTATGACACGACTATTTATTATTAATGTTTTAAGGGGGATTTTTAAACTAATAATAAACTAAGAAAGCAAATAAACAAGTAAACGAGAAACAAGCAATTAATCACGAGATCGAAACCACTCAGAGAATGAATCTACCTAGGTAAGAATCCCATGTATCAACAATCATCAAGCAATGGAAAAATAACATGATTATGGAAACTGATTTCTAAAACATATTCATCTAACAAAACCCTAAGGACCCTTGACTGAATCAAGTGAAATCCGGAAGAACAACTATTAGATTATTAAGCAATCAGTATTATTGATTTCCGCAAAGTCATCAATTAGGGTTAATTAATAGTATCTATAGCAAGCAATCTTACGAAACACTAAACCTTAGATAACTTGATAAACTAACATGACATCATGAACATGGATCAACACAACAAGCAATAATATTGTCACAATCTATCCTAGCATGCAATTGACCAAGACACACGAAAAACTCCTCACCTTATAGCTATTGGAATTTAGCAAAACATTTAAAACCCTAACCAACTATCAACGAGCTTCAATGATCTAATAGGCCTATTCAACCACAATACTCAAAACACCAAGTAAAGATTAAACATGAACCCTGAATCTAAGAACACAATCAATAGATAAAAGATCCATGTAAAGCAATAGTTAACAATCAATCAAGATAATAAATACTTATACGCATCATGAAAACAAAATCAAGTCTTTACTATTAAATAACAAAATCCATAATCAAACAATAGTCCAAAGCAAGATCAAGTCTCAATCATGTTCATCAAACCTAGGTACACATGAAGTCTAGCCTAGAATCATTATTAAAAACAATCCTAAACAAGTCTTAAAAACAAAGAGGAAAGACATCAAGAATAATGAACAAGGAACGAAAGTTAGAGCGATAAAACCCTTTGCGATTGATCCTCGAACACCCGGATGAAAGCTCTCTCAATCCTCCTTGGTTCCTAGCTTCAAATCACCTTCAAACCCTTGGTTTTTGACTCAGAATCGGCTGCCAAAAGTTGTAGAATCGGATTGGTTAGAAAGATGTATATATAGAACGCATAATGGGCTTGGACTTGCAAAAAGAGTGACCAGAAAGGCCTAGGCACCCGCGACTGCAAACTGCCTTTTGCCTAGGCGCGGCACGGCTCCCCCTGGTGTGATTTTTCGTTTTTTGCAATTATTTCTTGTTTATTCATATTAGGCCCTTTTCTTTAACTCCAAGTAACGATGAGAAACTTTTATAACTTATTTTCCTTGACTCCAAAGCCACCATCTACATGAAAAAAAATCTAAACTCTAAGTGAACTAATCATGTAGTCATTGACGAGTAAAACGAACATAAATTTCGCATGAAATGATAGAAAGAATTATGTTTAACATGCAAGACATCAAAAGTGTTAAAACACGATAAATATATAAAACTTGACTCACAACCTTAAATAATAAAAGATAAACGAAACTCGAACTAAAACGAACTCAAAACATTAAATAAACAAAACTTTACACGGGATTCAAGATGTATAAATAGACGTATATCACTCATCACATTAGTGCAAAGGCTATGTTTGATGCCATTTTGTTTGAAGGAAACACTAAACTTAAAGACATCAAGAAAGACAGATTAAAGCAACAGCTGGACAGATTCAAGTTCAACAAAGGAGAAAGGTTGAAATCTATTTTGTTATTATTAATGAAATCAGAACCACTGACCTTGCAATAACGGATTTTGATCTAAACAAGAATTTATTGTCATCTTTATCTGGAGAATGGTACATTGCAAACAAGTTCATCAAAGAAAAAGCTAATTTCCTAACTTTGAAGCTTGATGATGTCATCTACTGTTTGCAAGTTGCTAAGCCTGAAATGATTGATAATCATATGATTAAGGAAGACAATCCAAGCTTCCAAGTGGCTAATTCTTTTATTGCACCTATTGGGAATATATCAACCAAGAACCAACAACAAGTCCCTATAATTGAAGAACCAAGTGAGTATAGTGCTGAAACACCACAAGTGTTTGTTGCTGGTCAGTCAAGCAATCAAGGAGGACAGTCAAGATTCAATGTTCAATTGATAGTTGATCGTGATACATCATCAATGGCTAGTGGATTGTGATCAAGGAGGGCAAGCACCCTATGTTGATGGAAATGTTAATCATGGAAAAATATTATCAAGCTCTCTTCTGTATGTTCACTGAGTCTTACAATGCATTTGTGGCCAAGAATATGATTCACACAAGTGTAGTGTAAGAAGACCTTAAACAGATCGATGCTGATGATTTGGAAGATATGGATCTTAAGTGGGAAGCTGCAATACTAGCTGTGAGGAGTAAAAGGCTGTATAATAGAACTGGTAGGTCATTGGTTTCAGGACCAAATAATAGAATTGGATTTGAAAAATCAAAGGTTATTTGCTACAACTACCAATTACCTAGTCATTTTAAAAGAGAATGTAATCAACCAAGGCAATTCCATAATAATAACCAACAAAGAAATCAGTTCCAATATCAAAATCAGAATAAAGGTCAACGAAGGCAGTTCAACAAAAACATCAACATTCAACAACAAAATCATTAATAAGTGATCCCACAACAACAACCTTTTCAAAGAAACCAAGAAGTCCCTCCACATTCGGTTTATATCCTGCCAATCAGAATATAAACCAACAAAATCTACCAAGAAATCTAGGAAATGTTGCTTTAACTCAACCACAGCATGATGCTGTGTTTGAGTGGAGTAACCATACTGAAGATATAGAGAAGGAAAATGTAGCATTTATGGCAAAGATTGGAAATGAAGCTGAGTCCTCTTCATCTCAGGTACATTTAAACCTCACAAATCTTGAATTACTTGAAATGAATGATTCTTTAAGAAAGAAAGTTGGTAAATTGCAAAGTGAATGCTTTAAGAAACAAACCATCATAAAATGTGTATGCAGTGAGTGATGCGACATATGAGAACCAAATCAAAAGCTTGGAACAAGAGTGTATGAATAGTTACAACATTTAGTCAAGGTATGTTACTGAAATTGAAGAGTTGAAGAAAATGTATCTTGATGAGAAGTTGAAGAATACTTAACTTCAATTTGAGGTGGATTTTCTAAAGAATTTGGTGTCAACTAGAAATATTTGTTGTAAGTTGAAGAAGATTAAGGAAGAATATAAGTATAAAGTTGTTCCTCCACCTTTTAATGATAATTACTCATTGAGAGTGGATGAGGAAAAGGGAAGTGCTTACCTTGATTAATTCAAAGAGGTATTTGAAGATAGAAAGGAATTTATTTAAATTACAAGTTAGTTGAGGTTGATGACAAGGGAGAATTTGTGATGAAGGTGTTGGAATCGGTCTGCCCAAGACACATATTAGAGTTGATGTGGATAGCACGTTATGATCAAAGTCGGGTCATACCCAATAACAAGCTAGACAAACACCCACGATATTTATTCTAGATATGATTTAACTAATAAATATCAACACTTATAATATTTGAAAAATTGTTTTCTAAATATTTCCACTTGTGTGGTAAATAAATTATATGGATAGTTTATATTTTGAGAAATGTTATTTAAGTTGGTTAAATAACATTTTGCATGTTACTTGTTTTATGTCATGTTACATTTTATTATCAGACATGGGCATAATATAAGTAGATAATAATAAAATAGAGTTTGGAGTTTTGGTGGGAAAAACAAAAGGAGGCCGGCCCCCCTTTTTCCTCTTTCTCTCTCATGTTTTGTTTATATAAAAGACATGCATGTAAATTGAGTGGTGCATAGGTTGAAACAATTTTTAGGCACACTTTCTCTCACACACAATAGATTTTTTCTCTTCCTTCTCTCTACATTCGGTTGAATACAAGGAAGAACAAGAGAGATTTTGCAAAGTGAAATCCTAGCAACTGCGTGTTTGTTGAAGGCTTGGAAGGGTATACAAGCTAGAGGATATTCTCCATTGAAGACACTTCATTCACAACATCATTCCCTTCTATTTTATGGAAACTTGAAGGTAGTATGCTCAAACACCATATGGTTGTTTTGATAGCATGTATTATCGTATATGGATCCGGGCATTGGGTTTTTATATACAAAATCAGTTTTATATTAATCAAATTAACAAGATTTAAAACTAAAATATCTGCTCCATTTTTCATATAAAAGGGTTTATATGACTTTGATAATCTTGTTAAAACCTAACAATGGCATCAGGAGCCACTTATACGGATACATGCTTCATTAGATCTAAAAATTTTCGGGTTTTATGGTGTGGTTCGCCATATGGCTAAAAGTTTTTTGGCTTTTGGTTACCCCTTGGTTCTTCAAGATTATACTTTACATGCATGTGGTAATCTTGAAGAAATAAGTCATATGGATGATTAATTATTTTGTTTGGACAAAAACCCGAAACTTTCGGTTTGGTTAGCGTTGGCCAAAAGTTTTATGGGTTAAAGGGGAATCATTTTGGCATTCTAAGACCTTGCACATTTTGATGTGCATTTGGATGTTCATAACCAAGCCATGACCTTTTGGACGTGTGTTTGTGTTGTGATTTATTCAATATTCAATTTGGTTATAATTTTATTTTATTTGGGTTTGTAATCTATTTATTTATTTCATATTGGTTTAAAATAATAAGTAGATTAGTTATACTTCTTTTACTAGAGAAAAATGTATTAGGATGTATTTTTTATTTTTTATTATTTTTTTTTTGTAAAAGAAGATGTAACAATGTGACGATTTTGGTTTTGGGCCTTATGGACCTCATAGTCCAACATGGGATTTTTAGCCCAATGACCAAAACCCAAACTTGGAGGCCCATGGAAGTTAGGAGTTGAAGTAGGAGCCCAAATGGAAGCCCAAATAAAGTGAAAGATTCACAAGACAAGGTGGACACTGAATCATTTGGATGCGGGGTCAAGTGGGAGTTCACCAGCACATGCCTTGTGTCATTATCGTCCTTTAGGAGAGACCTTTTGGCATGCTTGTTTCGGTAAACAAGTGTTGTCATTTTAGGTGGCTATGGTTATGGACATGTGGTTGTTTATTTATGCTTGTTTGGTTGATTCATATTTTGTTTCGCATTTGGATTGTTAAAACTTAAAATCAACAACTTGCATAAAATTGGTTCCTTAGAAATTATTAGGTAATAAAATTTGTTTTATTAAAGGTTAATGATTTCAAAATAAAATGAGTTTTATTAAAAGGAATTTTGAAAATTGGTTTTCAAACAAAGTACCATAAATTTGAATGCATGAAAATGCAAGGTACATAAATAGTTTTCCAATCAAGAATTTAGAAAACTTAAATCCCTTTTAAAACAAGTTTGACACCATCCTTTTATACAACACTCGAATCACTTGGGAACTTGATGTGGGATAAGGTCACCTAACCACATTGGAGGAAACTTGTGAGTTTGAGGTGGGTTTGCCATATTGGTGGGATAAAGCTCACCTAACCACTTGTATGTGCAAATTCACACATGTGAATAAGTAAGATGACTTAATTTGGAAATCATGTGAATAGGATCACCGAAGCATTGGATACAAAGGTGTTTATGGGATTAAACATGCCAACTGAACACAAGATGTTTAACCGATCCTATAAAACTAGAAGTTGCAAAGGGTTGCAATCGTCAAACATTGACTACCTTGTTAATTCAATAGTAGAATAAAGGTCACCTAACTACTATGTGAATGTAACATTGGGTTCTAGATTTTAATCTTTAATTTTCTTGGAGACATAAAGGGTATTAACGATTAAAATTTAATGATATCGAAAATACTAAAATTGAGCTTTGTTAAATTATGTAGATGGCGCAAATAATCCACCTAACGGAATTATCCCACTCGTGTATAACCTATCACTAAGAGGTATACTTGATAAAGATCATCTTAACTACAACAATTTTATGGATTGGTATTGAAACTTGAGAATTGTTCTCAAGCAAGAAAAGAAATCCTACATATTTGACGATCCTATTCCCGGCAAACCAAACATTGACGATTTAGATGCCTATAAAGATTTGTTGAAATACACCGAGGATTCGGTGCATGTTTCTTGCCTCATGTTGGGAACTATGATTGTCGAAATTCAAAAGGATTTTGAAAATCATGGGGCATATGACTTGATCACCCAACTTAAGGAAATGTTCCTTACTCAAGTTAGGGTTGAACGCTTCGAAACGTTTCGAGCGTTTCATGCATGTTACATATGGAAGAAACCCAATTTGTTTCATATTACGTGCTTAAGATGAAAAGCCTCGACTTGAACGGCTAAATTGTTCCGTCTCAAAAGAGTTAGCCACAGATTTGATCCTTAATGGCCTAACCAAAAGATTTGAGACTTTTGTTATTAATTATAACATGAATGGATGGGACAAGAGCATTGGTGAGCTTCACGTAATGCTCAAGACGGCCGAATCGGGAATGGGTAAAATGGTTTTACAGGTTCTCACGATCAATGAAGCTGGCAATTAGAAGAGGCATCACCCGGAACATAAGGCTAAGGTTGCCAAAGGTAAGGCACACATCAAGGGCAAGTTCAAAGGGAAAACTAAGTTGGAACCAACCAAACCAAAGGAGAAGAAGCTAAAGGTAAGCTCGGAGGATCCGTGCTTTGGTTTTGGTGAGATAGGACATTGGATGAGGAATTGTCCAACCTATCTCAAGGATTTGAAAGCAAAGAGGGATGCGGGTCAAACCTCGGGTACAACTTTCAAGATCCATATTGATCTTAATGTTATTTCTTCTAACACACGGGTATTGGATACCAGATGTGGAACTCATATTTGCAATTTGTTGCAGGAGTTCAAAAGAAATAAGCATTTCAAGAAAGGAGATACAAGTCTCTTCATGGGCAACGGAGCAAAGGTTGATGTCGAAGCCCAAGGAGACTATGTTTTGAAGCTTCCAAATGGTTTGGAAGTTGTTTTGAAAAACACTTTGTATGCTCCTAGTTTGACTAGGAACATTATCTCTGTTTCTCTTTTAAGATAATATGGTTATGATTTAAAGTTTGTGGACAATGGTATTTATGTTTTCATGAATGATGTCTTTTATTTTAAAGCGATGTCGTCTAATGGAATTTATGAATTAGTTCATGATAACACATCTATTGATAACTTGGTGTACCAATCTAGCACAAAGAAACTCAAAATGGATTTGCGTAAGACTTATCTTTGGCATTGTCGCATTGGTCACATAAACAAAGATCGCATACAAACACTTCAAAAGAATGGTCTTTTGGAATCAAATGATGATTCATTTGATAAGTGTGAATCTTGTTTACAAGGAAACCTTTAGTGGATCTAATGAATGGGCGAAAGACTTATTAGGTATCATAAATTCTGATGTATGTGGTCCTTTTAAGGCAATGACAAGGAATGGTGAGAGATACTTCAATACCTTTATCGATGGTTATAGTCGTTATGGGTATGTGTACTTGTTAAGAAACAAAGATGAGGCCTCTGAAATGTTCAAAGTCTTCCAAAAGGAAGTAGAAAACAACCCAATAAAAACAATCAAAGTACTTCGTTCGGATAGAGGAGGTGAATACCTTAATGATGTTTTTCTAGATCATATTAGGAGATGTGGGATCATCTCACAACTTACTCCACTCGGAACACCATAACATAATGGTGTGTCCGAAAGGAGGAATCGAACTCTATTGGATATGGTTCGATCCCTGATGGCTAGAAGTACATTGCCTTTATAGTTTTGGGGTTTCGCACTACTCTCGGCAGCCCGTATTCTAAATATGGCACCAACCAAGAAAGTGGACAAGATACCTTTTGAAATATGGCATGGAAGGGTTCCATCATTATCATATTTAAAGGTATGGGGTTGTGAGGCTTATGTTAAGCACAACACCCAAAACAAACATGAAAGCCAATCCACTAAGTGTATCTTTGTAGGATATCCCAAAAACTCTAAGGGATATTATTTCTACAACCTAATCGAGCAAAAGATGTTTATTGCTCGAAAGGCCGAGTTCTCGGAAACTAAATTCCATATGGAAAGAACTAGTAGAATGGTGGAACTCGAGGAGGATCGAGAACTAGAATCTGATACACGTTTGGTTGAAACTAGCAATCAACAAGAGGTTGTTGAGAATGATGAAATGGTTGATCAAGACACACAAAACATTCGCAAATCTAGAACAATTAGTAATCCACCTGAAAGATATGAATTTTTCATGGATGGATGCTATGTGGTAGATTCGGATGAACCCACCACATACCATGATGCAATGTCACAATCCGATTGTGACAAATGGCTTGAAGCCACGAACGTTGAGATGCAATCCATGCATGACAACCAAGTATGGGATTTGGTTGTACCACCTCTTAACTCCAAGCCGGTTGGAAGTAAGTGGATTTTCAAGATGAAAACTAATATGCATGGAAACTTGGATACGTATAAATCAAGACATGTAGCAAAAGGTTTTACTAAAACTCAAGGGGTTGAATATGATGAGACCTTTTCGCCGGTGGCTATGCTAAAGTCTATTAGGATACTATTTGCCATAGCTGCATATTATGACTATGAGATTTGGTAAATGGATGTCAAAAACGCTTTTTTAATGGACATCTTGAGGAAGATGTCTATATGGTTCAGCTTGAAGGTTTTGTTAATCCACAACATCCTAATAAAGTATGCAAGTTAAAGAAATCAATCTATGGATTGAAAAAAGCATCTAGGAGTTGGAATCACCATTTTGATGAAGAGGTTAAGAAATTTGGATTCATCATGAACGCTGATGAGGCATGTGTGCATAAGAAAGCTAGTGGGAACATCATTACCTTCCATTTGGATTCATCAAATCTATGGATTGAAGCAAGCTAGTGTATGTTGATGACATATTACTATTTGCAAATGACATTCCAACCTTGGAAGGTGTAAAAGCCTGGCTTGGAAGTTGTTTTTCCATCAAGGATCTTGGTGAAGCCGCCTATATTCTGGGAATAAGGATCTATTGGAATAGATCAAGGCGGTTGATAGGTTTAAATCAAAGTGCATACATTGACAAATTCTTGAAAAGGTTCAAGATGGACAACTCTAAGAAAGGCTTGGTGCCCATTCAAAGAGGAAACATATTGAGTGCTTCTCAATGTCCAAGCTCAAAGGATGAGCAAGAAAAAATGAATGGAATCCCATATGCATCTGCTATAGGTTCCATCATGTATGCCATGATATGCACTAGACCGGATGTGTCATGCGCTTTGAGTATGACATGTAGATACCAAAAAAATCCGGGAAGTAGCCATTTGTTGGCGGTTAAGAACATATTGGAATACCTTAGAAGGACTAAGAATATGTTTCTAATATATGGCACTGGTGAGGAGGAACTCGTTGTAAAGGGATGCACGGATGCGAGTTTCCACACTGATTGAGATGATTCTCGATCACAATCGGGATATATTTTCGTTATGAATGGTGAAGCCGTCTCTTGGAAGAGCGCAAAACAAGATCTGGTAGCATTGCCCACCACTGAATCGGAATATATCGCCGCCTCATTGGTAGCTCAAGAAGTTGCGTGGATAAGGAAATTCATTGCCGATCTAGGGGTAGTCCATACCATTCGGGACCCTCTAGAGATCTTTTGCGATAAAGAGGGTGCGACTGCTCAAATCAAGGAACCCCGTGCACATCAAAAGACGAGGCACATTGAGCGGAGGTTCAACTACATAAGGGATGAAGTTGAAAAAGGAAATATATGTATTCGCAAGGTTCACACCGATCAAAACATTGCGGATCCATTGGATATTCTAGTGATTGAATATGATCTATTTTGTATTTGGATATCGGAACAATTGTTATTTTGACTCATTCATATGATTATGGTTTATGATTATGACTCTTGAGTTATGTTCCATTTTAGCATGTTTAAATCCGTGAATAAGTTAATTATTCTAAATGTCCGTAGTCGCTCATATTTGTTAAGTAAGGCTATTACGAACTTGGACTAGTGGATATTCATAAGGTATGAATATAAAGCAAGGGTTCGCTGCCAAGATTCATAGATATTTATGGGATATAAATATTGGAATATGGGACATCATTGTACAATAAGTGTTATCCATTTTTGTATTATGCACTTAAATGAACCTTAAGCATATTACCAAAGTAATGAAATTCATGCTAAGTCTAGACTTGCTATTAACCTGTCTGATCTGTCATAATAATGCTAAGAATGAAGTATTGAAAGGTGACTCAATCAATATGATCCCATGTTGAGATCTTCTCATAAAAGAGAAATACATTTGGAAGGTTATAACTGAAATTTGATCCCATTATGCACCATTTGCTCTTAAACTTTGAACTTTAATAAGAAAACTATTTGAAATATAGTTTAAGTCAGAAAGAGTTGCATTTTAACCTTGAATATGTATGCATATGTTGTTTCGAAGTTTAACTCATTCGAGTAAACTTGTTGATTACTTGGCTTTGAAAATAACCATTCATGTATTATCAAGTATAATTTGATGATTAATACTTTCGAGTAAACTTGGATGTTTAGAAAGTTGGCTTTATCAAGCACACTTGATGATTATGTGATACTTGTATGAATATGCTTTAAATTCCTGTTTCGAGTAAACTTGGGTGTTTTAGTTGAAATTTGTGTTTGTCAAGCATACTTCATAGATTTGGGTTGAAATACATGTTATTTTCTGAATTACAAGTGTTTTCGAGTAAACTTTGTTTATCAAGCAAACTTCATGTTTAGAGCACACTTGTCTATTAATATAATATTCCAAATGTTCTCCAAGCATACTTGTCTATTTCAGAAAATCTCAAGCAAACTTCACTTTCCAAGTACACTTTATGCTATGAGAACACTTGTATATCAAAGGATAACAAGTCCTCTCTAGCACACTTTGCAGCTTGCACTCTTGAAGTATTTTTTAGTATACTTTTCCTAAGTACACATGTATGAATATTAGTTAACTTTTTGCTTTTCTAAGTATAATTGAGTAAGGTTTGTGAGAATAAGGTATTCGAGTACGGTTGACAACTAGCAATATCTCTAAGTTAATATTTTTGGATTCTTAATTGATTCCGAGTAAGGTTTCCTATTTGATGAACTACACTTGATTATTTAACTTGTGATTTATTTCTCGAGCAATCTTGTATATTAGAGTAAGCTTCCTTCATCTTATCCACTTAGTTTATTTTTAATTACTTTAAAATATCTTAACAAATTCTAGGGCGAGTAAGCTTTGGAAATGTACTTCAACGAGCAAGTTTTGTGCTGGTACATTTAAAATTGGGTTTTTGGCAGTATTTATCGGCAAAACGATAAAATT
This sequence comes from Bidens hawaiensis, assembly GCF_021521415.1. Classification (NCBI taxonomy): domain Eukaryota; kingdom Viridiplantae; phylum Streptophyta; class Magnoliopsida; order Asterales; family Asteraceae; genus Bidens; species Bidens hawaiensis. The sequence continues at coordinate 133,835 of NW_027494082.1, forward strand.
CATTCAAACCCACGTTGAAATGTGTACAACACACACTATATAAGGGGGACTTAGGAAAAATTTTCATTTAACCTTTTTCCCTCTTTCTACTTGGAAAAACGATAATATTTATTGCCGAATTTCTTGCTACCCAGAATCCCAATCGTTTGTTCTTAATCCTAACCTAAATTTGTCAGCCAACTTAATCCCACTCGTTATGCTTCAATTGAATGATTTTCGACATTCATTATATGGGTTTAGGGATTTAGTTTCATGTTTGTTGATATCAATGTTTTATGTGTATTTTATCAATTATTTGAAGAACAGTTTCTTAAAGACTAACTTTCATTTCTTCTTCAACTTATAACTTATTACATGTTAAAGCTATGAACTTTAATGACTAATCGTTTCTTTGAATGTGTTCTTGTCTATGTTTGTACATATACGACGTATCCGTTCAATAAAAATCACAACATATGTATTCTTCTCCAGGTCCCTGGTGACAATAGACCTATTCAGTTGATGATTAGATGGATGAAGTGGTCTAATCTTCCCTTTTCACTAACTGAAAGCCCCGTAATATACAGAAATCAACAACTGGATTTCTGTAATTCTTCTGAGTTGGAGGGCGATGAGCTTGGTAGGAGAATAGAGGCTATTGTGGCTGGAAATGAAGTGATTATTACTGAAAAACTGACATGAACAAGTCTTCAGCTGCATGATGATGTGGAAGCTCCCATACATTTTTCTACCAACCGATTGTTGAGAATCTTTCAAGAAACAATGGGTTACCTGGAGATATCCATGAGGGACAGTTTAAGAAGGGGATGTTTCCCAACCTGTATCTATTCTTGATACATCATATCATACAAGGATTCACACTTAGGAGGGGAACATGGACCCTCATGAGAAGGAGCATTGCTAATGCCAAAATTGGAATCATTTACAACCAGTTGTTTAACTTTTCAATACTAATCTTTGAAGGCTTGATGAAAAACATGAGGAAATATAGGGATGATAGATTTCTAGTCTATCCCCGATTCATACAAATTATTTTCAATATGTTGAGCCCCGATTTACCAACCTTGGGAACAACACATGCTTTACAAGATCCAAATGTATACAGGAGAATAGCAAGGTTGACGGCCATTGTTAGTCAACATTGATTTGGAGATTATGGAGGGGCCAGAATCACCTAGGGTGACTTCTAAGGAGGATGAGAGTGATAATGATAATGAGTCTGACTCTAATAATGACAATGATGGGGGTGATGATGATGGCAATCAAAATGTTGAGCAGGATGTTGTGGAGGAGGAAATTGTGGAGGATATACATGAGGCTCAGGTGGAGACTTCAAACCTTACCCAACCTATTCCTACACCACCCACCTCACACCAAGACCATTCGCCACCACAATACCAAGCCAATGACCCATATCCCCACCAACTTCACCACCAACCCATTCCCAAACCCAAACCTTAACACAAACCCAATCCCCAAGACAAACCCAAACCATAACCCAAACCCAATCTCCAACACAAACCCAAACCTTAACCCAAACCCAATCCGCAAACAAACCCAAACCTTAAACCAACCTTTAACACAAAACCCAAACCAGCCTGAACATGAACCATACATCCCTGAATACGTATCAACCCACCGTATAAAGAAGCCCAACACACCATACCAATCCCCAACCCATTCACAAACATCTGACCAACCACACATCCCATCTTTCCAAATCATACACACATACACACCTGCTATCCAAACCAGAAACCCATTACCCTCAACCAACACAAACATATTCGAAAGCCCACCTCATGAACATGTCCAAACACAAGTTGTTCCACTTCCCATATCACCAACCAACTCCCCTTCCCCTGATGCCAGTTTCATATTTTTTGACAGGAATATGTATGTATTACTTGAAACCTGTGATTTCTAGAGAGAATATGAGGCGTTAAAGACAAAGAATGCTGAACTGGAATCACAATTGCACAGGATTTACAACTGATTCAAACCCTGGTCACTAAGGTTGAGAAGACCTCAGCTGCACCAAAATAGGGGGAGAATCCACCTGTTGTCAATGTGGTTGATGATGACATACTGAAGAATTTGTGTGATGTTTATGGTAGTGAGGAGGATGAGTTAGACGAGGAAGAGAGAAATGATGAAAGGAAGTACGAGGCATATGTTTTTGATGAAGTGGTGCAAGACAATATTGAATAATAATGATGACATGGTGGTAGACAATATTGAAGATAATGAAAATGAGAATGTGGCTAATGAAAACATTGAAAATGTTGAAGAGAATGAAGATGAGGAGGAGATTGTTAATAAGGAGATTGTTGATTTGGAGGTTGTGAATGATGAGGATGATCTGGATATCCTGTATTGAGAGTTTGATAATGTTGAATCTTTGTTAGTAGTGAAAAGGGGAAGGAGACTGAGAAAGACAAATCAGTGCATGAGGAGCTGAATGAGATTTTTGATAAAATTGATAACTTTCCCAATGAACGAACTATGGTGAGGGAAATAGGTCCATCCAGGCCTATGACTATTGATGAGGAAAAGAAAAAAGATAAAAGGAAAAGCTATAGCAGAGAATGAAGAACAGCTGCAACCTCTAAAAATGAAGAAAATTGAGTCTATTGATGAGGTTCTATTTGTTGATCAAGCAGCTGAGGAGGCAGCCAAAAGGCATGATAAGATTATGGGAGAATGGTTACAAAGAGAAATAATACAAGATTTCTAATAGATAAAGAACTTGAAGAGAAACGAATTCTGATGGAGGAAATGTAATATAGGAAAAATCTTGACGAAGACAAGGGGGATTTAGATCATGGTGTGATAGAGGGGTTTCTAATTTTGCAGCAGGTGGAGGAGGCTTACAACTCTTTCGCTATTGTTCTATATCAATTCCAGCAACCTCCCAAAACTCATGAAACAAAATCTAGATCTAATGAGCCTGAATAAACTGTCCCTACCGCCACTGCTGATAAGCCTGCAAATGAAAATGTTGATAGGCAGTTGGTAGCCGATGTTCATGATGCAAAAACCATTCAACAAGAAATGATAAAAAAAGGGCCAGTGATAGGACGAATCAAAGCTTATTTGATGAAGTTAGTAAATATGAGAAGAGTTGGCCATCATACATAATTAAATATGTCAGTAAGAGGAAGAGAGATGGTGAAAAATTTCTTGAAGAGGCAATGCCCAAGAAGAAGAAGAATCCTATTAGGGTTGTGTCTGTACAATATGTTAAGCCAGCTGATACTGAAAATGAGCCCAAAGTGGATGAGCCAAAAATTGATGCACTCATTGATTTGTCTGATATAGAAAATGAAGGATGTGATTCTCCCCATGTTAATATGATTGATGTTCACAGGGAAAACCCAAAGATAATTCGCCTGATGCACCACGACTATAACCTTGAGATCCTGGCTGTGATGAGTGATGAAGAGTTGCAAGTACTACTTGATCAGGAAGTGAAGGAGTTGAAGAAGAAAAGGGAAAAGAAGAGCAAAGACACTCAAAGATTCGTGGCAAATTTAAGAATTCATGGTTTCTCAGAAAAACAACTGAGTCACATGAAATTTGAGGAACTGGGGAGTGTCTGCAAGTCAACTAAGGAAAGAATAGAGAAAGAGGAGTGGGAAAGAATGAAAAAGAAAGTAGCTGAACAAAAGGATAATATTAAAAGTCTTCACAAGAAGTATGGGGGAAAGTGAAAAATGTTTCATAGACCTTGGGATTTTTGTTGAGCATGTTGAGGGTTTGAGCAAGAAAGTTGTTGAAGAGAGATTCAGATAAATATATGAGAAAATAAAGTCTAACTCCAATACTACTAAAAGAAAACCCAAGATAATGACTTTGGCTTAGAAGGAAAAGAAAGCTTAGGAAAATGAAAAGATTGTGTTGCTGGACAGACTGATGTCAGCAAGGGGGGAGGGGGACAAAACAAAAAGCATGAGCACAACAGAAAAATTGTCCCTCTATGAGTCTTAGTTGGGGATATATAATGAAGAAAAAAGCAAGTCAAAAACCACTCAGACTCCTCCTCTAGTTCAGGTGAAGGAAGAGCCAGTTGAGAGAGTGAACTTGCTGCCCTGGGAAGACGACCACAAAATTAAACCCTGAAAAGGTTTACTGATGAGAAAGGGCATGGCTGAATCTGTGTTTGGCAACCTTGGAAAAGAACAGTTGAAGGAGTTGTTCTTCATTGAGAAAAGAACAATGGGAGAAACTAGAAGAAGAGCAGAGAAGATTGTTTTCTTTTCAGTGTGGACCAAGGGTTAAACCAATTCAAACTGAAAGATCAAACTCATTTGAGCCAATAGATAAAGAAACAATAGAAATGATTACAACACTGGCAAAGGAGGGAGCAGATTATTTGAGGCTGATAATGATGCCAAAAGATCATATTGTGAGTATGTTTGAACAAAATGGTCATGTTAGAAGACCAGTACCTAAAAAATATATGCTCCAAGGTCTTCTAATGTACTTCCCAATCCCAAAAACTAGAGCCACACATCAACGAAAACAAAGGTCACCAATTGATGTGGACCTACCTAAAAGACTGTATTTTGATGCTAGAACAAAGTCCTTGAAAGTTGTCATGAATAGTGGTGATTTTAGGCATATAGTCTTCAAGGATGACTTTCAGGATTTCAAAAGGGAACAATTGGAAGAGATGGCCAGGATGACTCTTTATGACTATCAAGACAGGCAAAGCTTTGAAATGCAACAAAGGAATGAACTTTCCAAACACTTGAAAGATCAATCCAGGAAATGATTTCCTTTGTTGAATAAGAAGAGGAAGCTGGAACTCTTTAATTTTAAAAGGACCAAAAAGCAGAGGAAGGTGATGGATATTGTTTTAACTGAAGCTTCTTACAAATAGAAGACCAAGTATTCCAATCCTCTTGCCAACATGAAAGAATGCTTAAGCATGAGGCGGCAGATGACCGGGACAAATTATGATGTCCAGAAAAATGGCAAGTTTTCTAAGATTGTATTTGAACCAAAAGATCAATCTTTCATCTTAAGAAATTCTGATGGATTGGCCCTGGGCATCATTGAGCATGATACAGATCTGGAATTTCTTCATATGGAGGATTTGGAGGATACAATCAGATGGAATCTGCCCTCTCAACATCTACACCACAGGGAGATCTTCTTATTCAAAGAAAAAGTTGTTGCAGTCAAACATGAGAGAAGAAGAGAAGCTACATGTTCAAGATACTGAAGATTTTCTTTTTGTTTTATATTTGCTTTGTAATGTCCATGTGACAGAATTCTCACTTGTAAATTTTTCATTAAGTTATGTAAATTCTACTTTATGAAATTTTGATGTGTATTTTGAAAAGTTTATGTAACTAATAGGTGTTTTGGTGCAGCTGAGTGTGTTCCAATCTAGGGGGAGATTGTTGGGATGAGAAAAGGCTTAAGGAATATTGGAATCCTCTTAACCTCCTTGGAAAATGGCTACGTATGGAAACCGAGCACACTTAGGCCTCCCAGCAAGTTTAAATTTTGTCAAGCAAGGTATTTTGCTCTTTGAACAAAGTTATCTTATGTAATTCTTCTTAAGTGTTAGTTCGAGCAAACTACACTTCATCAAGCAAGGTTTTTCTTCAAGTCAAGCAAAGTTTTTTTGAGGGAAAACTCTTGACTAACCAAGCTAAAACCAAGTATTTTGGTGGATCGAGCAAGGTTTATTTATAATAAACAGTGCATCCAGCAAGCTTGAAGGAAGTTGATGAAAAAATTACTTAAGGACTTCTAACGAGCAAGTTTCAACCACGAGCAAGTTACAGTGTCACCATCACACTTGGATTTGTTCAAATAAGTTAAGTAACAAAAGGTTGAAGGGATCTCTAAAGAACAAGTTTGCTCGTAGGATATATATCGAGCAAAGTTTGGTATTATCAGGAAGATTGAAGCCTGCTTGACGAATATTTTCTAAGGAAAATATTCTAAGGAAAGCATACTCGGAGAACTGTTCCCCAACACACTTAATGATTACCAGGTCTGCTCGATAAAGGCAAAAGTTGCGAAGCTTTCTTAAAGACCAGTATACACTTAGAATATTTTGTAATACGTTTGAATATGTTTAGTATCAATCATTAGGGTTTCTAGAAGGAATGTCAGATGTTGGGGTAAGCCTATAAAAGGAAACTTCAGGGCACGCCTATGACAACAACTGACATTGAGAGATTATTGTGATTTGACGGCTGTCATTATCTTTGGAAAAGCTGCCAAGAATACAAACATTCCACCTAAAAACCCTAACTGATTTTCATTGTATCCTTCATAATATAAAAGAAAATCTTTTGAGTTACTTTGTGCGTTTGTTACTTTCCTGTCTGTTTAGCAATACTAAGAGTATTATTGATTCCACCTTTAATATTCTTTGGTTTTCATAAAAGCAGTATGTGGTAACCTTCTTGTCGACACGTTTGTGTGGGTTACGATAGTGAGTGATTAAGCGATTAAGTGAGTTAAACGGGACCGATAACTTTGAAAAGAAAAAATTATTATGAAAGTTTAAATGTTTTGTCATTAAAATATTTTGACCAAATATGAAGGGGTTGAAGTCAAATTGGGGTGATATGGAGAAAGCCAAATAAGCCTTGTGAAGAGATATGGAACATAATAGTGCAATAAGTGTTTTCCATTTTTTTTATTATGCAACTAACGGAACCTTAAGCATATCACCAAGGTGGTGAAATTCATGCTAAGTACATACCTGCTATTAACCTGCCTATTATGTCATAATAATGTTAAGAATGAAGTATTGAAAGATGACTTAATCAATATGATCCTATGTTGAGATCTTTTAATAAAATAGAAAAAGATTTGAAAGTATTAAAATGAAATTTGATCTCATTAGGCATCATTTTCTCTTAAACCTTGAAGTTTAATAAGGCAAAATTGGTTAACACCATTTCATCAGTTTTTCAATTGTTGCATATGGATCTGTTCGGTCCCATTCGTGTTTTAAATCTTTCTCGCAGCTCTTACTGTCTTTTTATTACTGATGATTACTCACGTTTTACTTGGGTGGTTTTCTTGTCAAATAAGAGTGAAACTGCAGAATGGATTAAACGCTTCATGGTGCTTATGGAGAATCAACTCAACATAAAGCTGAAGGGTATTCGATGTGACAATGAACGGAATTCAAGAATTCTACACTAAAATATTTTTGTGCCGAAAAGGGGGTGCTTCGACATTATAGTTTAGCTCGAACACCGCAAAAAAATGGTAGTGCTGAACGAAGGAACATAACTCTTATTGAGGTGACAAGAACTATGTTTTGTGATTCAAAGCTGCCATTGTTTTTCTGGGCTGAGGCTGTTAACACGGCATGTTAAGTTCAAAATCGAGTGTTGATCAACAAATCTCAAATGAAGACTCCATATGAGATTGTCTATGGTCACAAGTCCACAGTTGCTCACTTTCGGTCGTTTGGCTGTCCAAGTACTCTGCTGAATCTTGAATCAAGTCCAAAGTTTGGGGCCAAAGCTGATGACTGTTACTTTGTTGTATATACTGGTCGTACAGCCTACAAAATCTACAACAAGTCAACTAAGAAGATAGTGGAATCGTATGATGTGCGCTGGCTGGAAGAAAATAAGACGGATGCTCGTGTCGGTCCTGACTGGTTATTCGATTATAATGAACTATTTAGACCTTTCAACGTATTTCCAGTTGTTGATACATAAATTTTGGTAGCCGGAGTCTCAAATTCTGTTGATGAGGAAGAAGACGTACATGTTGACACTCACATGTCTCCAGGGCTAGGTATTGATCCTTCAGAGTCACTAGATACCACTTAGCCATTTTCAGACAATCAATAAGAGAAGGCTACCGAAACTGTGTCTTCACCAACACCTACTGTCAACACTCCATCAGTTGAGGTGGAGAGTCCGATTTGTCAAATTTTTGCAAGTACCCTATTCCAAGATGTCATTGCTAATGAATACATTTCCAGTACATCGTACGCACACAGTACAGCGACATCTAGATGGAAGAACCCTCTCACTGAAATCCTTGAAGATATGTCAAACTTACCCTCCACCAGTTCTGTTCCCGGGCACTCAATTCCGTCAAGAATTCAACGAGATCATACTTTTGACAATGTCACAGGTCCTCTTGAAACAGGCGTGTCCACCAGGAGCCAGACCGGACACATCAACAGTTGTTTGTTTTCTTGTTTCATCTCTCAGGTAGAGCCTAAATCAGTGGAAATGGCACAAAAAGAACCAAGCTGGGTAGATGCTATGCATGAGGAATTAAATCAGTTTGATAAGCTCAAAGTTTGGAGATTGTTCGAGCTACCAGTTGGTAGAAAGTGTTAGATACAAGATGGGTTTTTTGGAACAAGCAAGATGATACGGGGGTTATAGTTCGAAATAAATCACGGCTCGTCATTCTTGGCTTTCGTCAAGTTGAGGCTTAGACTACACTGAAGTATATGCTCCTGTAGCTCGACTTGGTACTATTCGGATTTTTCTGGCATATGTGTCATACATGGGATTCACATTGTATCAGATGGATGTCAAAAGAACGTTTTCGTATGCAGAAGTCAAAGCGGAGATCTATGTGGATCAGCCACCGGGGTTTGTTGACTCAAAGAATCCAAATCACGTCTACAAGTTAGATAAAGCACTGTATGGTCTTCATGAAGCGCCTCGGGCATGGTATGCAATGTTGACGGCTCATCTTTTAGGGCATTGTTACAAGAGAGGAACCATCGATCGGACTCTGTTATAGGGAAATATTTGATTCTGGTTCAGATATATGTGGATGCTATCATCTTTGGATCTACAAGTTCTGCTCTGTGTTATGAATTTGGAGAGGTGATGAAGAGGAGATTTGAAATGAGTTCACTAGGGGAGATGACAACGATTCTAGTGTTACAGGTTCGTCATAGTTCTACGGGAATTTTGCTGCATCAAAGAAAGTATGTTGAAGACATGTTAGCAAAGTTCGAATTTCAAGATTCCAAGAGCGCATCAACTCCAATGGCAGAAAGACCTCTTCTGTCGTCTAATCCTGAAGGGAGTCCGAAAGATCAAACGTACTATCGGTCAATGATCGGATCCCTGATGTATCTTACCGCCAGTTGCCCTGACATCATGTTTGCTGTCTGCCAATGTGCCCGCTTCCAGGCTAACCCTAAACTCCCTCATTTAATTGCTGCTAAACATATTTTTAGATATCTGAAAGGGCAACCGAAGCTAGGTCTTTGGTACCCCAAATACTCAGATTTTGATTTATATGCTTTTGCTGATAGCAATTAGGGTGGATATGATATTGTCAGGAAATCCTCATCTACTGGTTGTCAATTCTTGGGCGATCGACTCATTTCATGGCAATGCAAGAAAAAACAAACGGTGCCCACATCCACTGCGGAGGCTAAATATGTTGTCGCGTCAGCTTGTTGCTCTTAGGTTATCTGGATGCAACATCAATTGCTGGATTACGGTTTGGAATTTCTTGATACCCCAATCTTTTGTGATAATGATGTTGCTATTGCTATTGTTAAAAATCTTGTTCAGCATTCAAAAACCAAGCACATCGATATTAAAATTAATTTTATCCGTGACTGTTACGAACGAAAATTGATTCATCTTAAGCAATTTCACACATATAATAATGTGGTGGACTTATTAACAAAACCAGCAGGAACAGCCAGATTTAATGTGGTTGTTGGGTTTCTTAAAATGCTTCGTTTCATTGATTGAGTCCCTTTGAGGTTAAATTTGTACATATATTTTTAATTTTGCACAAATTTAGGGGAAAAAATTAAAAAAAATTCAAAAAGAGTGTGTGTGTGTTTTTATTTAAAAAAATATATATTTGTTTTAAACACTCTCGCTTAAAATAACGTCGGCTGCTGAAGTTTGAGGACATATATTTGTATATGTTTGGTCCTGTTATCTACTTGTAGACATATAGGATAGCCATTCACCTAAAGACTGAAAGCATCTGGAGAGATTGTGATGTGTTTTGTTTTTGATTCTTTCGATTTAAATTAGGTCGGTTACTCTAAGTTTGAGGGACATGCATTTATATATGTGTTTGGTCAGGTTATCTATCTTTAGACATACGGGATAGCCATTTACCTGAGATCTAAAAGTGACTGGGGCGACTGAGTTTAAAAATTGTTTTCTGTAATTCTATGGGAGATGATATAATTATTTTGTTATGAGCTTGTTAGAAGCTTTAAATATCTTTAAATGAAAACTAATCCAACCTTTGGAAAATGATAGGATAATTGATTCTGTGTGCCTAACGAATGAAGTTACTAGGCTTAAAAGGCTCTAGAATAGTCATTGATTTGCATGGTAGCTTTCCATGATGCGTAAAAGTTAAAGTGATATAAACTAAATGTGCTAAAGTTACTCTAGAGAGTCATTATGAAGAAATGTGCATGTCTCGATGTATATATCTCCGAATGATAGGCAGAAAAGCAAACTTAGTCATACACGAGCCCGTTAGTGTCTTGATTTCCAAAAATATTATGTGTTTGTTTTGTTCATCATAAAAAAAATTAGTATATATAATATTGCGTTGCAAAACTTCGTTTGTTTTTAAAAGCTTAATGGGTCAAACTAGAACTATAGGGGCGGGGCATTCAAATAAGTCCTAAACACTATAAGTGTAAGGCATGTAACTCCGGATGGCTTGTAAGTCTAACGTTCGACCTTAAAGCTTATATTTTTGCTCATATAAAGAAATTTCATGATCAAGCTCTAGGGGGTTGGAGTCAAATTAAGGTGATCTGGGGAAAGCCAAATACGCTTTAAGAAGAGATATGAGGCATCACAGGTCCATGAGTGATGTCCATCTAAGATTTATGCTAAATAGAACCTAACTTGTTTCACTGATGCAGTGAAAATCATGCTAATTCTGTTATAACTGCTATCAACCTGTCTCTTTATGTCATAATAACGCTGAACACGAATCTTTTTGAAAGCATCTTAATCAATGTGATTCCATGTTCGGATCTTTTCTTTAAAGGCTGCGTTTTTATCGAAACTGAAATCTGATCCCAAACCGATTGATTAAATTTGGTTTTATTTATTGTTTTTTTAATGTTTACTTTTATCTTCATTTTATTTTTAGCTTTTAATTACTCTATTCGAAACGGATTTACCTTTTAATTACTCTCGTCAAAACGGATGCTATAAGGAATCGGTTTTAAAACCATGGATCACGTCTGTGTTGCGCTTAAAAAAATGCTCTAAGCCCTTGTGACCCATAAACAGTTAGTTTGGACTTGACAACCTGGGCCTGATTATTATCTAGATCTCGCCCCATCAGGGTTTTCGGCCCATCTTGAGAATTTTGATATATAAAAGGGGTTTTCTGTGTATTATTGGTTTCATATTTCAAAACATATTATCTTTAATCTCTCTCCGGCCGAAAACCCTTCGATCTTCGGTGCTAATTACGACTCATAAGCTCTTATATTTTAAGTTATCTTGTGATCTCTGCTCATTAACAGGTAAATGAATAAGAAGAGGAACATTTTTGGTTCATCGTGAATGGTTAATGGCTGATCAAGCACCTTTGAAGTTCGTAAATACTCATAATATAGCCGGATGCTTATATGATCCACCCCTGGTTTATAAAAAATTCAAATCCATGATAGTGGGGCTCAACACATGCATGATTTTTCACGCTATACGAGAAACTCCTGTTATATGCAAGAAAATGGTGACCGATTCTGGAACAACGCCTCCATTAATCAACGTGGTGTCGGGGGAGTCGTTACCATTGACTCTAAGATTCAAAAGAAGCAGGTCGTCATCTCAGAGGCAACTATTCGTGAGGTGTTGCTATTTGGTGATCAACCAGACTATCCAACGAAATACTAAACTGATGCTGTTACTAAAGTTGCACTCAAGATGGGTTATGAAGGATCCTACCCTCCAGCTATCAAGAAACTTTTCCATCCATACTGAAGGTTCTTGATTCACACGTTCTTCACTTGTGTGTCAAGACGAAAAGGGGGTCCAGATGAGATTAGCCACATTCAAATATCGGCTGTGGTTGCTCTAATCATGGACATAACTATAACTACTCTAAGTTCGTGAGATGATGAGCAATCTAAAAGGAAAGAAGAAGGAGATGTTTCTTATGTATCCGAGGTTTCTACAGATGATCTTTAACTCTCACTACCCTGATCTTGTCAAATCTTAGAGACGCTTGATCTGAAAGCCATGGGACCCAATACCTTTGGGTTAATGAAGCAATCCAGGAAGGGATCAAAGGTCGTGTACAAAGGCCTTCACAAATTGGATAAGTATGTAAAGTTTGTTATGACTGAGGCTGGTCCTGCTAGTTCCTTGATTGTTGTGGTGCACGTGACACCTACTCAGAGGTTCACTGCTTCATTTGAAACTAACTCTGATGATGATGAACCAGCAAGATCTCCAATACAGCACATGGTGATAGAACACCAAGAACCTGAAACTGCACCTATTGCTGATCAGCTAGCAGATTTCGAGAAATTCAAAGATCAGCTCCAGTCGATTGCATTGAAACCTCCTCAATCAGTCAATACGACACAAGATGAAGAAATTCCTAAAGAACCATCGCCGATCTTATTCCACAAAAGCGAAGAAAGAAAGATCCAAGACCCGATGTGCTGGTTACTGAAACTACACCAACTAGCCAACAACCAGAACGTGAGTCGGAACCTTCTGAGACTCATATTGATACAAGCTCACCTTTTGCTGAACCTCAAACACAAGAACAGATTTTCGATGATATTGCGCATGATTTCGATTTTGAGGTTGATATTTCATTCTCTGACGAGCCATCGGGTTCATCTAACCCGATTGGTCAGTCAAGCTCAAGCACTGCTGAATAGATTGCTCACATTCTTGCTATGCAAGATAAATTTATGCAGGATACGGGCAAGGGTATTACACTTGATGCTGAACCTATGGATGTATAGGCCTTACAACGACGAGTCTTTGAACTTGAACAAGACTCAGTTGTGAAGGATGTGCGCATCCAAGAGCTTGAAGCTAGCAACACAAATAAATATTAAAAGATCAACGAGCTTCAACCTAACATGGGTGGTCTCACTGCTATGTACTAGACCTCCAATAGAAGCTTATTCAAAAGTTTGGAGATGAATTCAAATGCGGTGAAGAAATTGCTTCAAAGACACCTTTTGATGATCCAGGTGGAAGTTCCAGTGGACGCCTGACTTTAAATATTGATGCATCTGACCCACTGGAACAGTATCTTTCTGCACCTTCAAGATCAGCTGAGCAATCCGACAGACTTCAAAAGAAAATTCTTATCATGAAGAATTCAAATCAAAACGTGGAATCTTCTGATAGTCCAGATAATTTTATCGTTGAGTTCAAGAAAGGGTTCTCAAACAAGTATGGTGATAGGTCTGAAGTTATGTCATGGGGGTTCGATGTTGATAAGTCCATGTGGTGGGTAAACGAAAGTCTGGGACCACAGAGTATTATAAGAAAATGTAGGATTTTAGCCCCTGGACGAAGGTGGATCTTAGCGACCTCATCAACGCTCCATTTCTCAATCCCAACAATGAAAAGAGTTCTATTGAATTTTTGAATTTCTTGAGGAAACAAATGGATAAGGGATTTCTGAACATGTCAACAGCTGAGTCATTTTGAAAAAGGCTAAGCGAGCTCGAGACCCAAAGCCCGGAAAAACGATGGTCAATGTGATGTGGCCCGCAACCAACAACGCATCTCACATTCCTCTATCTACTTCTATTCCATAGGGGTGACATGATGAAATGCAGTATGGGCGTACGACAGTGAAACTGCTACAGTTGTCATTCGTCTACGAAAGGGACAGTTTCGGTTCGTCGATGCACGTGATTTGCTGAAATTCCATGAACGAGACATCAAGACTCTAAGAAACTTTCAGATTGTGGCTGAACCACTGCTTGAGCCTGCTGCTAAAGAGCATACAAATATGGTGGGATCGATTATAAGAACCGGCCTGTGGTTTGGAGGATATATAGAAGCAGATGCTAACATTCTAGAGCATAATTGAAGATAAAGATACAAACCAAGGGGGAGATTGTTGGGCCTATAGTACTTTGGTTTGTACTTTAGTCTTGGTTTTTTTTGTATTACGTTTTGGCTTGTATGTAAACCGAGATCCTAGTGATCTCGGTGGGCTTTGGGCTTTTGTTGTGCTAGGGTGTAGTCCCTATATATACATGCATTGTATCTAGGGTTAAGCTTGCCCGTTCATAGTGATAGTGGAACGTGTTATTGTGTAAGTTTGTGCTTAAGCACCCGACGTAATAATAAATGTGTTTTCAAGCATTGTGCTTTTATTATTTACGTGTTTGATTGTTTTTCTTGAGTCGTCTCTTTTTAATTTCCGCTTAACAATGAGATCGTTGATATCACATTGAAAGATCCGTTTCAAAGGACTTACAGTAAAACTTTAGGTTTGTTAATCTTAAAGAAACATTATTTGACTATAACCTTTGTGTATCAAAAACTTATGTAATTTTTGAACAAGGTATTAGCAATACCCTTGACTAAGGTCTAAGTCACAATAATAAAATACTTAAGCAGAACACCTACCTTATACAGTTACTTGGAGTTGAACGCCTAAGGTTGATCGAGCAACACTCTATACTCAATATTGTGTACTAGGTTAAACCATTGGAAATTCGGGGTTTCAAAACTCTAGCATGATTCCCGAGGTTATGTATGTGTATATTAACGTTTGTTTTGAGATCCTTAGTGAAATGCTCAGCTTCCCTTTATGTAGGCAAAACTTGGAACCCGGCGTGTATCGTGATGGTATATATGAGTGGCCATCGGGTAGTGTGATGACTCAGCTTCTCCGACTGCCGCGACGTGGTGACACGCGGTTTGTTACGTTGTGCAACGTATTGACACGTGGTTCGATACGTGTCTCCGTTACTTAACGTGGACATCGCGTTTCACGACGGTTCAGGGTGTGAGGTCATCGCGTAGCGCAATACTACTCATTTTTTGGTTTGAGTGAGTGTCCGTCGCATATCGCGATGGGCTTATTCTTAGCCCGTCGCGTAGCACGATGAGTAGTTAAATTCAAATTTCTCTCTTTAATCAATCATTTTTTATGATTTAACAAAATTTGCTCAAGCGTTTTGGGATGTTACATCTTCCTCACATTGGAATGCATCTTGTCCTCGAGATTCGTTAAGATAAATTTGAGTACTATTTTTGCAAATTGGATACTGACTCTCAGGTATATTCTGGACCACTTCGGGAGTTCCATATTACTTTGACTAACTTTAGCTTTCACCCCATGATTTTCTTAACTTTAAAAACTTCTATATTTAAATGCTCCACAATTATTTAAATTTTCGTTAATTTTGACGTCTCTTAGAGGCATAGCTAAAGTTTTGCCTGCCATTTACGTAGATTTGAGACATGAATTATATCCTGTATTCCATTCATCTATTTCGGTAAGTGTAAGTGATAGGCTAGTGTACCAATTTGTTTGAGGATTTCAAATGATCCATCAATACGAGAAATAATTTACCTTCTTGCCGAAACATGCAACACCTTTTCAGGGTGATACTTTCAACAATACGTCGCCTACTTGAAACTCTAACGGCTTATAACAAGCGTCTGGTTGCCTTTTTGACTATCTTTAGTGGCTTTTAGGCGTTCACAAGTTTTCAACACTTAACTTGCCGTCACCTAGACGATCTCTAGTCCGGACATCTATTTATCCCCGGTTTCAAACCATCATACCGATGTTCTACATTTACGTCCGTATAATGCTTCAAACAGTGCAGTCTGAATACTTTTGTGATAACTGTTATTGTATTAGAATTCTATTAGAGGTATATGGTTATCCCAACTATCTCCTAAGCCTATAACACATGCTCGTAGCATATCTTCCAAAGTTTAAATTGTTCTTTCGCTCTATCCATCAGTTTGTGGATGATAAGCAGTGCTGATATTCAATTGTCTACCTAGAGCACTTTGGAAACTTATTCGAAAATGAGACGTAAATATGTTTTCTGAATCGAATATGATAGATAATGGCACACCATGGAATGGTACAATATCGTTTACAAATATTTGTGCCAATATTTCCATTGAGAACGTGTCTTTGATTGGTAAGAAATGAGCAGGTTTAGTTAATATAACAATGATAACCCCAGACTGTATCATTTTGACCTGAAGTCTTTGGATGCTTTGTGATGAAATCCATGGTTATCATTTCCCATTTCCAAATTGCATAACCTGTGTGTTGACTTTTGAATAATTATTGAATCAACATGCACATTCGTAACAAAACTAACCACATCTAATACCATACATGAAAACAATTGTACATACCTCATAACACATGTCAGACAATAGATAAAGATTAGGTTGAGAAATAAGGAGAGGAGATTCAAGTACCAAAATTGTTCAGAAGAGCAATTAGTCAGACAAGAACATTCACAATCGTCCCAAACCCTAGCAATATAATATAAGTAAGGTGCATGGGTAATAAAAAAACAAACAATGAAATTTAATAAATTATTTTATAATGACATGTATACGTATCTTATATTCAAAAAGGAATATAAAATATATAAACAAAATATACATAACTTATAATTTCAAGTTTTATAGGTGATTATTATATCATTAAAAACCTCAGCAGGAAACAAATAAACATTCTTTAAATAGGAAATTTGAAATTTTACATTTCACTTATATCGCTCCTATATTACATTGATTAACAAGAAATTTGGGTAATGCAATTTTTTCAATTTCACCCTCTATATAAAGATACTAAGCGCTAATTGTTCAAATTACACATAATTTCCGATTATTATATCATGAAAAACCTCAGTAGGAAACAAATAAACATTCCTCAAATAGGAAATTGGAAATCTTCATTTCACTTATATCTGCTCCTATATTACATCGACTAACAAGAAATTGCGGTAATGCAATTTTTTAAATTTAACCTTCTATATAAAGATACTAAGCGCTATTTGTTCAAATTACACATAATTTCCTTTCTCACTTTGCCCAATGGATCATCCGACTGAAATCATCAAAATTGTTAAGCTGAAGGATGGTTCTTTACATCACACCGACTACGAGCTTAAAGACAAAAGTCTTCAATATGATAAGGTACCTTCTTCGATTAATATTCTTTTTAAAATGTTCTTATACTTCATGTCTCCTTTTGATAATTTCAGGTGCTTGAGCAGATAAATTTCAATGATTCACCTTTAAAGGTGACGTGTTTTAAAGTATAAAATTTGTAATTAATATATCATATATTTATGCAAGTACAAAATTTTTCACCCTTTGTTGGATGATTTATAGGATGATTCTGATAGTCTTGAAATCATTTCGTATGGTTCTGAATTTAGTCCCTACAAAACGCAACTTCAACATGAATTTAGTGATGAGGTAATACTATTTCCATTTTTACCTATTTTCTTAATTAAGCATCTACTTTTGTAAGGATCATGAATTTGTTTCTAAGGATCATATTTACGATCAAGACCAAAACGTTAAAAAATCTTGAAGAATGGAATTGGAATGAAGTTATTGAGGGTAACAGTTTTGATGAAAATGAGTATCAACAAAAATTATATAATACATCTATTTCTAGCCCAAAGACAAACTTTAAGGTCGAGATACCACATGTCTCTATATAGACGCGGAATAGATTCCATATTATATAATCTTATTCCTTGCTTTGTGTCCCTATGATTTTTTAACAAGCTTATGGCGTTATGTTTGGTTTATCGTTTCTAATTAAGAGCTGAGTATATAGGTGTGGTACTGCGTTTTTTTTTTCTCTTGACACCTTATTGAGACACTTATCTACTTTGATTATTCTTGGTAATGAAATTGGTGTTTTTTTTTTTGTAAAAAAAGAAAAATTTAGCTCGATAATAACGCCCAGGAGAAACACAATTCTAAGATTGAATAATAATTATTTTTTGAGTTTTGTAATAGCATATTTAAGGAACAAAAATATATAGATAACCTGGCAGCTGTATGTTTTTAAAGAATAAACATATTATAGGTTCAAAATTACATTAAATGGCATGCTCTAAAATAGAGGAAAAACCAAAACCTATTTATACTTACTACGCAGGTTTAATGTTTTTAAGTGTTAGGTTGACACACCAAGTTTGTAATTTGAGTTGTGATATGGAAGGTATGATTTTATAATTGCATATTTGACGAAAACTAAAATACATTTTGGGAATCTTAATGTTTTAAACATTTTATTGGTCTGATGTGGCACATTTATTGGTACTTTAAGACGTCATTGACTTGTAAATTATACTCTACGTATATACTTTGAAATTTTTTTATTGAAACGTCTACAAAAAAGGAGCTCTTCGCAATGGTAAACTCATTTATATATAACATAATAAACATAAACATATATAAGAAAATTAAAAAGTGAAAAAGGTTGTCAAATGAGGTTAAATAAGAAGTGGCAAAATTGATAATTCTTTAATTTAAGATAAGTTTTTTTCAAGATTAGGGGGCAATGTTATAACTTCATTTGATAAATTAAATAACACGTGACCATTGCTTGCACCATGTTTTTTAAAACTTAATTTCAAGGTTTTATGCAATTTTGATACGAAGGGTAGTTATTAATTACAAAACATGTTAACATTAAAATTTATTTAAAACTTTTGTTTTAAATTAAACACACTTTACTAAAACAATTATTTTTTATACATAACTTAACAGATTTAAGAAAATCTGTAAATAAAATATCATGTATTTTTAAATTGTATTTTTGATAATAAACATAAAAATTTATTGCAACTAGTTATTTGAACAACTAAAGTAACATGGGTACCTTCTTTTTAGGTGGGAGTGGTGTACGGGTTTCTCAATCTAACTTCCTTTTTATTCTTCTTCTCTAAGTTCACGAATTATCACTCCAATTTTAACAAGTTTTTTTCTCTTGATAAGTATGCAATGTATAGATTCCTGTAGTATTATGCTTTTACCGAATCTTGTAAGTTTTTTATATTGTTAATTGAATTCTTTGGTTTATTCCCCTACATATCCTTTGTTACTGTAAACATGTCTTACATTATTGGATTATTTAAGTTCTCTCTATGAAAGCTTGAAGTTTTTTCATCTACTCTCAAAATACATTCAAAAGTTTGTACATTATTTGATTTATAATTGCTCCTACTTTCTATATTCATATTATAAACTAAGATACATTATTTTGTTTTATATGTTTAATCTTTAGTTGTATATTTTGTTTTATGCCACTGAATCAATCGGTTAAATGCTAAAGATTTATTATTTTCAATTGTTAGAATGCTTAAAGAATGGAACTAGAAACAATAATACTTCACTACTAAATCATATATGAACTTACCTAGAAATTGGTTCCACTAAACCCAAATAAATTCTTAAGGGAGTTGATGTAAGAAGCCACATTTTTATTTAAGTCAAAAGTCTACTTTAAACTTAAGCCTTTCAAGAGAAACCTTTCCAATACTAGAACTTGATTTTGGGAAAAGTATGAACAAGGCTTGACTCAAACATTGAATGGTTATGGTTTCCAGATGCTAAAACAAGTCAAACAGTTCCCTTACCTAGTTGCCTTTTACCCACCACTATCTTGAGACTAAAGGGAATCACCAAAACTCGGTTACGATGCAACGGATGTAAATAAGAAAAGATGCAGGAAATATAACTTAGAAAATGGCTGATTTTCCATCCTATAAAAATACCCAAAGGCTGCAACATTTCCCCACTTGAATAGCCTCCAACCCACCATCAAGAGAGAGAGAGAGAGAGAGAGAGAGGCCATGGAGCATAGGATCAAGAAAGTTGCTAACAGGTATATGTGCAGCAAATATAAGCCTACGAGAGGTCTTACACACTCCATTTAAACAACCCAAGACCTGCATATTACCCCTTAAGTCCATGATAAGTCACCATCCATATTTAAGGGATCAAAACAAACACAAAACCACACACACATTCACGTTTTTTGAGGGTAGAAAAGCACAAATGTGCAGCTGTGTTTTAAGCCCTTGGATCAGATTATAGATCAACAAACATGGAATCACATGGATCAAGACCCTCTATAAACACCAGCCCTTAGGCACTCCAAAACCTCACCACTATAACACCATTTTGACACTTAAAACCGAAGAAAGAAGGGATGCACTTCCAGCAGAGAGATTTCTAAGCAACAAGCAGTAGAGGAGGCTAGGATGGGCGTAATAGTTGATCTCTTACATCCCTTATTAGTTCCTTGTGTAGAGGTAAGTTAACTCGGCTCCTAGTATAAGAAAATTTGCTTAGAAAGTGTTATATGGCCGGCATGTTGTAACCGAATCGAGGGATGGTTCTGGTTCGGTTATGGCTAAAGGATGATAAGGAACAACTTAAATGTTATATATATACTAATTATCTTATGATTTAAGAATGATAATTAGTTTATTATGGCCATGTAACCCAAGAAAATATTAACCAAAACCCTAATTCTAGGGAGAGAAAGATGGAAGTCTTGTGTATTACTATAACTTTAATCTTTTATACATATACTAAATGATGTTAATAGAACCTGGTCATGATAATGTTTACACTAAAATGTGGGAGAACCTAAGTCTTGCATAGATGAACTAAACTTATGACTAAGCAAACCTCATATTGAATTTTTGGCGGTTCGTGAATTTTTAAAGTTGTGTGTTTGGCGGTTCGTGAATTTTTCAGCAGAGGAAGTCTCCTTAAACAGGTAAACCACACCATTATTGCCCTTATTCCTAAAGTGACTAATATTGTGACTCCGAATGATTTTCGTCCCATCTCGTGCTGCAACACTTTATATAAATGCATTACCAAGATTATCTCGGTTCGTATGATGAAGGGGTTGGAGTCGTTAATTGATATTAATCAGTCAGCGTTTGTGCCTGGGCGTAGGATTTCTGATAATATCCTTTTGACCCAAGAATTAATGCATAATTACCACACTAATACAGGTCCGCCTAGATGTGCTTTTAAAGTTGATATCCAGAAAGCCTATGATACGGTCAGTTGGGACTTCATACGTGATATTCTTTTTGGGTATGGTTTCCACGATAAGATGATTCAGTGGATAATGGAGTGCATAACCACTTCTTCTTTTTCGATAGCAGTTAATGGGAATTTACACGGGTTCTTTAGTGGTAAAAGAGGTCTGAGACAGGGTGATCCGATGTCCCCTTATATTTTCACGCTGGTTATGCAAGCTCTCACGTTGATTCTGCATCGAAAGGTTCGTATTGATGGATCGTTCCGTTTTCATCGATGTTGTGAAAAGTTAAATATTATCAACATTTGCTTTGCGGATGATTTGTTCCTGTTTGCTCGTGGTGATGTGAATTCTGCTAAAATTATTATGGGGGCTCTGAATGATTTCAAAGATATGTCCGGGCTTACTCCGAGTGTTCCGAAAAGTACCGCGTTTTTCTGTAATGTCCCGGACCGTGTTAAAGGTGGTATTTTGAATTTTATGCCCTTTGTTGAAGGAAGGCTCCCGGTTAAATACTTGGGGGTTCCTCTTATATCCACGAGGTTAAATTACCGGGATTGTAAGAGGTTGCTGGATTGTATGGATAGTCGGATTGGAGATTGGAAGAATAAAACTTTATCTTTTGCGGGTAAATTGCAGCTGGTCAGGTCTGTTCTTTCGTCTTTATATATTTATTGGGCTGCTGTGTTTTCTCTCCCTTCTAGACTTATTGCTGATCTTGAGAAACGGATTAAAAACTTTCTTTGGGATTATGGTCAAAATAAGGGAAAGCATAAAGTCTCTTGGGATATTGTGTGTCGGCCGAAGTGTGAAGGTGGTTTGGGTATCCGGCGTATACGGGATGTCAATAACTCTCTGCTGGTTTATCATATTTGGAGCTTAATCAATGTGCGTAACTCGTTGTGGGTTAAATGGATTTATGAGTATAAAATGAAGGGGCGAAATTTTTGGAGCTTGCAGATTCCTAACTCGTGTACGTGGGGATGGAGGAAAATTCTTCAGTTCCGTCCTCAGATTAGAAAATTTATATGGCATGAAATTGGGAATGGGAGATCTACTTCAGTTTGGTATGATAAGTGGGATGAGATTTGTCCTTTAATTGAATATATTAACCCTAGAGCTATTCATCGTGCTGGCTTGTCTTTAGAGACCTGTGTCAGTGATGTTGTTCATCATAATAACTGGGGTTGGCCGCCTGATTGGATTTTGAGGTATCCAATTCTTTTGAACCTAAAAGAAGTCAGCATTTGTCCGGATGAGAGGGACAAGATCGTGGTAATGGATGAGAATGGGACTTCAATGAATTTCTCGGCGTCTGGAATTTGGAATCTTATTCGGAGACCGGCTGATAAGGTGTCTTGGGTGCATGTTGTTTGGTTCTCTCAATGTGTTCCAAAACACTCCTTTATGTTGTGGATTGTGTTTCATGATAGGTTGAGCACGCAGAATCGTATTATGGGATGGAAAATTGGTGGGTATCCAAATTATAACTTGTATTGCTGCCCTCTTTGTAATGGAGAGCCGGATTCTCGTAACCACCTCTTCTTTGAGTGTAAGTTCTCTGCTGAGGTTTGGAGTATTGTAAGAATGAAAGGGAAGTTTCAGGGATGTAGGAATGGTTGGGCGAATATTCTTCAATATGTGTCTCAATTTGGAATGTCCAACTCTATTGAAAATGTTGTTAATCGGCTGCTATTTGGGGCTTCGGTTTACGTTATCTGGAAGGAGCGAAACAACCGGCTTTTCAAGAACTCTTTGAAGACTCCGAAGATGGTTGCGGACGAAATCATTAGGGGGACGCGCCTAAAGCTTATGACTCTAAAGTTCAAGAATTCTGAACGGGTTAATCGGGTTCTCGAGGATTGGCACTTTCCGCGGGGAGTTTCCCACCAGATTGATGATAATGGTTGATTTGTTTTAGTTTTGTTTATTTACATTGTTCTTGTGTAAGCTTTGGCTGTGTTTACCAATGTTTGGTGGTTTTGGTCTGTTTACTCTTGTATGGCATGTCATACATGAGAACTAATATGGCACTCTGTCATATTACTTGTACTTTTTGATTGTGTGGAATGCATTTAACCGGGTGAATCCCTTTACCCAAAAAAACCTCATATTGAATTGTTAGAAACTATTATACATGCTTAATTTTATGCCCTGAAGAAGCCTAACAGTTGCTGGAATATTTTGTAAGAAAAGATCATATTACGCTCAAAATAAGGGACTAACAAGTATATCTAAAACAATTTTCTAAAAGAGTTAAGGAGTATAATAGAATATGGTCTTTGGAAGAAAGAAAATGTAAGTAAGAATTAGGGGCTGTCCAAATTTGAATCCCTGCTCTTACTACCTTAAAGTGTTTTAAATAATAAAGTGTGTAACTTGAAATGAACTCTACACCATAATAATAAAGTTAGGGAAAGTTCTACGGGAAAACATAACACCATATGAAGTTACAAGTGGTCAAAATGAGTGGAATGTGTTGTCATATAAAATGAAGTATGTTACTTACAACTAGTATGGTCTAGATTGTGAGAAGTATATATGACACTAGATTAGTGTTACAAAAGAATAGAAAATCTTAATGGGGAACCATTATAATGTAGGGATTTTGTTGGAAGTACCCTAAGGATTATTGAAGAGTTGTTCAAGAACCCAACCGAAAAGGTGAGTTCTTGTGGCCCCTTTTTATGTTTTATATGTTTTAGGGAGAAATTTGCTCAAATATATTGATTTTAATTATTGAATATTGAAATTCTCGATGTTGATGTTTATGCTTGAGATGATTGAATGATTGCATAAGTTTGATTTATCGCTTAAGTCCCCTTATGTTTTAATTACGTAACCTTTAACTCTTGGTTGATATGGGCTGGTGTCAAGTGGGATAGTACTATCGGAGACATACACCCCCATTCACGGTTGGTAGCGCTAACTATGTAAATGTGAATGCTATTTGTCATTTTGTGTGTATTTACTAACGTTCCATGATAAAACGTTAGAGTTAACGGGCTTGGAAAGGCGTTGGCGCTAATTATGTTTGTCGTGTCAAAATCCAAGAACTCACCAACTATTTTTAGTTGACGTTTTCAAGCATATTTTTCAGTTAATGCTTAAAGACTAAGTGCTTACTTGATATTTGGGAATGAACGGAGATTATGTGGATTTGCTATGAGCTTTTTGTTTATTAAATATTATCTCTGTATGTTAGACTATGAAACAATTTGGTTATTGTATTATGACAATATGACTTGGATGATGAATGCATTAAGTGTTTTGTGTGTGAATCATGTGTTCATGGATCCGACAACTGAACACCCTGCGATTCCGCCTTGGCGGGGTGTTACAGAAGTTGCTATCAGAGCCTTGGTTATAGAGAAGTAGGATACATTAGAAGTGTCCTTAGTATCACCGTGAGCTCATGTTAAGGATAGGAATTTATGTGCCTAGACTAACTTGTACGTGCTAGTTTGTAGCAAAGATGGTGTTTCCGCAAGAATGGTATGAGTATGGGAACATGGTGTTAATGGAAGATGATATGGGAAGCGAAAATGAGGATTCGGTGGAAGAAGAATACGTGCTTGGACACTCATCGGAGGAAAGCTACTTGGAACAAGCAACATCACCGACATCTGTCCTCCAACCACAACTGACTGAAGGAGACTACCCCATCTACCATGGAGAACCTGCTTGGGCAGAGGCTGGACACCAAGGAGAGACACCTTAAGAAGCTCAAATTTGTTGTCTCCGGAACCAAGAACGATACCACCAGGAATACATCCGTGAACTTATTCGGATGGTACTGCATGTTAGTGCATATGTGGATCGAACCGACCCCGACATGGTGACGTGAAGTACGATTCGAGCTTTTGTTAGGAAGGCCGCTTTTGTCATGTTTGCTTTAGTAGTGGTGTTGGTAGCCGTAGTCCTTATGTACGTGTACCTTTAGGGCTCGAGCGTCTAGAACTATGTGTAAGGCAATTAGATAATCTAAATTATATGTAAGACTTCATTTTCTCAAAAGGCATTTTAAAGCCATTGTTTAAATATGAATTTCCTTGAAGTACATGATGTTCTATTAAATTGTTAATTAGTTATGTTATAAACTGTTAGTTATTAAGCCCGCGGTGTACCCCCATATGTTGAATAAAGAAGATAATTACAAGTAGGAAAAGTTGACATCTATGAAAGAAAAGAAAGTCTCTTACGAGTCAAACCTATTCCCAAACCACAAAGTTAAATATTTAACATTTTCAAACTCTCCATATAGTATATCAAGATCCAAGTCATCTTGATTTTGATAAACTTTATCTTCTTCATCATTCACACCCTCATCAGTTATCACATTCTCCACAGTTTCATCATTGTTTATCTCTTCCACATCCTCCATATTCTCATCACCTTAATTCACAATAATACCGGCCTCATCATCATTAACCTCCTTCTCAGCCTCATTCAGCACACTGTTCTTCACCGCCATGTCATCATTATTTTCAGCCATATCATTCATATTGTAGTCCGGGACAACATCCTTAGACACATCTGCCTCATATCCACCTTCATCATATCTCTCCTCCTCTTCATCCTCCTCCTCCACATCACTGCCATATAACTCTCCTAAGGATTTTAAAATATTATCATTTCCAGCATTAGCAACAGGAGAATTCTCACCCTGATTTTGATGCTGCTGAGGTCTTCTCAACCTCACTAACCAGGGTCAGAATTCTTAGCAATGAATGTTCCAATTGGGATTCCAAATCAGAATTTTTCATTTTCAAAGCCTCATTCTCCCTTCTTAAGTCACAGTTTCAATTAGCACATTCATGTGCCTGTCAAGGAGTCACATTCTAACATAAGGGGAATGTGAGTTTATAGGTAAAATGGGAAATGGATCAGGGATTTTAGATTGTTGAGTATCCCAGCTTTCAAAAATATTTTCACTGGTACTTGGTAGAGGGATTCTGGTTTGAATTGTAGGTGTATGTGTGAGTATGATTTGGAAAGTTGGTATGCGTGGTTGGTCCGAGTTTTGGGAATGTGTTGGTGATTGGTAAGGTGTGTTGGGTTGGTTTATAAGGTGGGCTAGAATGTATTGTGGTATGTATGGTTCATGTTCAGTTTGGTCTTGGGTTTGGGTTTGGGTTTGGGTTTGGTTTGGTGGTGAAGTTGGTGGGGATGGAATGTATTGTTCAACTTTTAGGTCATGGTGTGATGGTGAAGGTATATATGGTTCTTGGGTATGGTATTGGGATGGTGATTGGTATTGTGGTGAAGTGGGTGGTGTAGGAACAAGGATATCATCATTTGGTGTCTCCCCCCCCTGAGCTTGAGCTATTACATCATTCACAATATAATCAACATTCACAATCTCCTCCTTTGCAACCTCTTGTTCAACAACAAGATCATCACCTCCACTATCATTATCATCACCACACTCATACTTCTCATCATCATCCTCACTGTCACTACCATCTTCATCACTAGTCACCCTTGGTGACTCTGGCACTTTCATAATCTCCATATTATTGTCAATAAGCCATGGGAGAATGCCATACTCAAATTCTGGATTAAAATTGCTTGTTGCACCCAACCTAGCAATTCTCTATAAACATTTGGGTCTTGCAAGACATGAGTGATCCCAAAGTAGGAAGATCAGTGCAGAGAATATTGAAAATGATCAGCAAGAATCTGGGATACATTTGAAACCAATCCCTCTCCCGTTTCCTTAGATTAACCACCACGCCTTCAAATATTAATATTGAGAAGTTGAAAGGCCTGTTATACACAACAACAACGGTAGCTGTAGAGATTTCTCTACTCATGAGGGTCCAAGCACCCCTCCTTGGTGTAAAAACCTGTATGATATGGTGTATTAGAAAGAGGTACAAAATAAGGAACATTCCCTTTTGAAATTCTCCTTCCTTCACATTTTCTTGGTACCCTATTGTTTCTTGGAAAATCCTCAACAATCATTGGGTAGCAAAGGATAATTGAACGTCTAGATTATCGTTCATTTGGAGACTCGCCCGGATAAGATATTCAGTGATATCAATTTCATGACCAGCCACCGTGGCCTCTATCCACCATCCATTTACATCATCCTCCAACTTAGTTGTATTCCAAAAATCCAAGTGATGATTTTTGTATATTATTGGGCTTTGTGTAAGAGCAAAGCAAAGATTTGAACGGAGAAACCATTGAATCATTAAATCCACCGGCCTGCTCTCCTCTATTACCTGGAGAAAGGCGCACATATTGTACTTCTTTTCAAACGGGTACATCATATCTGTTCTTCGACAAATTAGTAACCTACACAGAAAATAGAGATGTTAGTAAGCATGTAATTAAATCCCTAAACCCATACAATGAGTGTCGTAAATCATTTGATTGAAGCTTACCCAGTCGGAATTAGATGAATGACCTAATTTAGGTTTGGAATTTTAAGCAATAATTGAGTTTAAGAGTAACGAGCAAGCAGAAAATAATGCAATAGTGAAAGAGGGAAAAGGTGAAATGAAAATTTTTCTAAGTCCTCCTTTTATAGTGTATGCTGGGTACATTTGAAAGTGAGTTTTAAATGAATTTTATCATTTAGTATAAGTATACTGCCAAAACCCCAATTTTAAAAATATTCCAGCATAATGCTTGCTCAATAAAGTAAATTATCCAAGCTTGCTCGTCCCAGAGTTTGCTTGGGTATCTAAAGTTTTTAAAAATAGACTAAGTAAATAGAAATGAAAGAAGCTTACTAGAAAATATAAGATTGCTAGAAATTAATCACAAGATAAATAATCAAGTATAATTGATCAAATAGGCAACCTTACTCGAGATCAATAAAGATCCCAAAATAGTAACTTAGAGATATTTCTAAATGTCAACTTTACTCGAATACCTTATCAATGGTATCGTTACTCAAATCTACTTAGAAAAGCAAAGAGTTTACTTATGTTTAGAAATATACAACCAGGTATACTCCAAAGTAAAGTTTACTCGACAGTACTTCAAAAGTTCAACGTGTGATTGAGAAGACTTGATATTTAATTTTAATATACAAGTGTGCTCAAAGCATACAGTGTACTCGGAAAGTAAAGTTTGGTTGAAAAAAAATTGAAATATGCAAGTATGCTTGGAGAACACTTGAATTATGACAATAATATACAAGTGTGCTCTATGCAAGAAGTTTACTCGATAAACAAAGTTTACTCGAAAACACTTGCAATTTCAGAGAAAGCATTCAGACACAAACAACATTCAAATAAATCAATATTTAAATAAGTATGCTTGAAAATATACCAAGTTTACTCGATAGAGATAAACAATAAGTAAATAGTCAAGATTACTAGAATAATAAACATTATGATCAGATTCAATCTAAAATCATGAAATGTACTTGACAAACACTGATTTCAATTAAAACATCCAAGTTTACTCGAAGCAAGTATTTAACGCATATTTAGACATTAATATCACATATTCATCAAGTGTGCTTGAATGAGATGACCATCTAAACAACCAAGTTTACTTGAAAGTGCATAATCATCAAAGTGTACTCGATAATACATGAATAATCATATTTAAGGAAAATAAGTGTCAACTATGGTTGAATGAATTAAACTTCAACTAAAAACACCTAACATATGCATACATAATCAAAGTGAAAATGCAATACTTTTTGACTTAACTGTACATCAAACAGTTTTCTCATTAAAGTTCAAAGTTTTAGAGCAATGGGTGCATAATGAGATCAAATTTAAGTTATATCCTTTCAAATCCTTTTCTCTTTTATTAATAGATCTCAACATGGGGTCATATTAATTAAGTCACCTTTCAATAATTCATTCTCAGCATTATTATGACATAGTAGGCTACGTTAATAGCAGGTATTGACTTAGCATGAATTTCATTACTTTGGTGATATGCTTAAAGTTCAGTTAAGTGCATAATACAAAAACGGATAACACTTATTGCATTATGATGTTCCATATCTCTTCTCAAAGCTTATTTAGCTTTCTACAGATCACACCAATTTGACTTCAACCCCCTGATATTTGGTCAAAATAGTTTTACAGATAGAACACTTAAACTTTCTTAATGATTTTTTTTTCAAAACATTTCCAACATTTGAGGTAGAACGTTGGGCTTAAATGCCATGGAATACGGACTTATTGGCCATCCATTCAAGGTGTTAAGGACATATATTGATGCCCAACCTCTGTAGTTCTATTTTAAACCCCCATGTTTCATTTCTTTAAAACTTTTGAACATTTATCACCTTTTTTGTTGATGAATCAATTTGCACAAATTTGTTTTTGTCATATTCATAAGATGTTTCATTTCGAGTGACCAAATACCAACAATCTCGTGTATGATTGGATAATCACTTTTCTGTCTATCATTCGGAGAGATTTATCTTGAAACATGCATATTCAACAATGTATCACCACATTATGCTTAGCATATTCATTATGTTTATATCACCTCAGTTTTTATACATCATGGAAATCAACCATACATATAATGACTGCACTAATAGTCTTTTTAGCTTATTAAATCCATATGATTGGCATAAATAAAAAATCTACTATCATTTCCCAAAGGTTGGATCAATTTTCATTAAAACCTTTTAAGCTTCTATAAAGCTTTGGATTGAATAATCTTCTCATTTCTCTACACCCTCAACTTGCTCATTTGTCAAAAATGAATTAATTTGTAAAACTTCTTTGAAAAGTGTTCATTTGAGCATACATTTTTAAAATCAAATAATGGTTTTGACAAAGGAAATTAGTAACATATTCAAGAATATTCAGGACATGAATGTCATGCTCTAACACAATCAGACTAACATAATGTTCAACCAAGATTAATTATGCAGAGTCTATCCTATCCTAAGCACATCTTCATGTCAAATTATCCAACATATTCAAGATATCAGATAAGCATACAGATTCAACATTTCAATGCAAATGTAGACACACTTATCAGGATATAAAAAGAAGTCACTAAAACCAAATCTAAGCATCATAGATACCTAAGTCAGATACATGTAGTCAACTAATGAACATTTCAGTTTGGTCAAATTTCACAAAGTTAAGAATAATAATACATTTTCCTCACTCAAGACCTTTTAATGAAACAGTCAGTTAGCACATTGAGCACACATCATCAATCAGACTTCATTAGAGTTGATCATGTGTAATGATTTTAATAGAAATTGGAATATTGTTTTATCTAGTGGCTTGGTGAATAAATCTGCTAAGTTGACACAAGCCTTTCTCCCATGAATTGACATCCACCTGATGTAGATTTTCTACTTATGTTGCAGCCATCATAGTCACTATCTGTGTATGCAAGTAGATCAAAGGCATGGTTCTTAGGATACCATATCCCAAATCATGTTTCCATTACAAATATCTAAAGATCATCTTGACAGCAGTCATATGAGACACTTTTGGACATGATTGGAATCTTGCACACACACATACATCAAACATAATGTCAGGTCTTGAAGTAGTAAGGTACATCAAAGATCCAATCTTAGCTCTATATTCATGTTCATCCACATGCTCCCTCTTTTCATTAGCTATCATCTTCTCATGTGTGTCCATTGGAGTAGAAGCAGTCTTCAAGTACTAACATTTTGAACTTGTTCAAGATGTGTTGCACATACTTTGACAAATGAATATATCATCCTTCTTCTGTTGAACTTCCAATCCAAGAAAGAAATTCATTTCTCCCATTGAGCTCATACAATACTTAGACTTCATAACTTCCTCAAACTCCAAACAGATATGTTCATATATAGATCCAAAGATGATATCATCAACATATACTTGAACCAGAAGCAAATCTCTTCCTCTTTTCTTGTAGAAGAGCGTCTTATCAATGGCTCCTCTTTGAAATCCATTAACAAGTAGATGGTTTGACAACTCATCATACCAAGCTCTTGAAGCTTGATGTAGTCCATATAGATCCTTATTCAGTTTATAAAATCTATTAGGATACTCAGGATCCTCAAAACCTGGAGGTTGAGTGACATACACCTCCTCTTTTATTTTTCCATTTAAGAGAGCATATTTGACATCCAATTGAAATGCTCTGATGTTCTTAGAAGCAGCATAGGCAAAGAAGATTCTGATTGCTTCTACCTTGCTACTGGAGCATATATTTCTTCAAAATCTATTCTTTTATTGAGAGAATCCTAGTGCAACTAGTCTTGCTTTGTTTTTAATTACAATGCATTTCTCATCCCTTTTGTTTCTGAAAACCGATTTGGTTCCATTGCAAACTTTCCTCGTGGCTTATCTACAATTTCCCACACTTGCAGATTTCAGAAATGAGCCAACTCCTCTTGCATTGCTTCCACCCAACTATTGTCTTTAAATGCTTGAATAATGTTCTTGGGTTCAATCTGGGTTATAAAGCAGGAGCACAAACAAATGTTTGTTGATTCAGATGCACTTCTTGTAACTCATTCATGTAGATCACCAATTATGTTCTCAGAAGGATGATTTCTTTAACAAAAGAAGTTTGAATAATTTGATTTGAAGATATTGTTGAATCAAGATTTGTGTCATTGAGATCAGGTTTTTCAATGACCAAATCTGATGTTGTATGGTTCAAATCTGCATCTTATTTAACATTCTCTTGTGATGTTGAAGCAAGATCACTTCCAGTGTTCAAATTTTGAAACAAAGTTTCAAATGTTTATTGTCCATCAGTTTGTTGATCTTGATCATGTTGGTCATCAGGTTGCACATCATTCATGACAAGATTTTCTTGATCTTGTGGCTGATCAACATTTTCATTTTATTCATCTTCAGATTCATCATTGGTTACATTCTTAGTAAAGGAATATTCAGTGTTCTTAAAACATCAATTACACATTTTAACGGAGGAAAGGCGATTTTGGTGTCTAACCCTATGCGATCGGCCGCATAGGGTTTTTGGCTTTCCTTGGGTTTTTTGTTGCTCTAATCTTGTTCCAATCCTTGGTTCTGATTGCTTAGTAGGTTTGTTATTGATCACGGCTATTGTTATAGTTTAGTTAGATCGATAACACCCTATTAATTGATTAAGGATCTTGTGGTTTTCAAGGTTAGGGTTGTTTCTTATTTCTTGATCTTGTTCGTTCTTGGGGTTGTTAGATCTTGGATCTTTGGGCAGATTTGGATTAAGGTTCCATTCTCCTCTTGGTTCCTTGGATTCGGCTGGCTTGGGTTTCTTGGATTCGGCTGGATTAAGGTTCTTGTTATTGGTTCTTGATCTTGTTCTTGGTTTCTTCGTTCTTGGCTGTTACGTGAGATCTTGTTCTTGGCTGAATCTTGCTCTTGATCTTGATCTTGATCTTGTTATTGGCGGACCTTGTTCTTGATCTTGATCTTGATCTTGATCTTGGTTTGGCCGAATCTTGTTTTTGATCTTGTTCTTGGCTGATTTGGTTTATTGTGAGTGAGATATTGTTCTTGATTTGGTTTGATCTTGGCTGATTCGTGTTTCCTTATTTATTGATCTTGATCTTGATCTTGATATTGATTTTGGGGTATCTTGGCTGGATTTTTATTGGGGTTGCATGGAGAAAAAGGGTGGCATTGGTTCTGTTGATCAGGTTATACATGGGTTTCCAGCGAATCGGGTAACGAACATTGATGGGGCTCCCCCTCGTAGGGGGGTTCTGAAAACTGGTTCTTCGGGAAACCCTATTGTTACGGGTTCTTTTGGTTCGTTTGCTGCAAACACTACATTCACTGCTCCGTTAAATGACGTTATCCATAATGTTGGTGGTTGTTCAGCAGTGGGGAACAAAGCTAGTGGTTGCTTGAGCGATAACAAGGGTATTGGATCAGGTTCGCTAAAGAGTCAACAAGATAAGGGTTGTTCAGCTTTTGTTCCGAATGAAAATAAGGTGGTTGGAGCTGAATCGTCTAATATTCAGAGGGATGTAGGGAAGGAAAAACATATGGAAAATTCAAAGCCTTCCTACATGAGTGTTGTTCAACTTGAAAACAAAACATCGAAGGCAACTTTAAGAAAAGTAAATGTTGAATCAACGATGGATGGAGTTGATGTGGTTATACCGGTTGATTCTGTCAAGAAAGTTAAAGAGAGGTTTAATAATACTTTGTTTGGCTATTTTTTGGGTAATAGACTCCCTTTTCCGGTTTTTGAGGATTTTGCTAAGAAAAATTGGAACAAATATGGGCTTACGAGACTAATGATGAATGCGAAAGGGTTTTTCTTTTTCAAGTTCCATACGGAAGCTGGGATGATGAAGTTGATTGAGGATGGTCCTTGGATGATTAGGAATGTTCCCATTATTCTCCAAATTTGGACTATGGAGTCAGATTTGGAGAAGGAGGATGTACGGTCTGTTCCGGTTTGGGTCAAATTACAAAACATTCCCCTGGGTGCCTTTACTGAGGAGGGTCTAAGTATGCTCGCGTCAAGAATTGGGGATCCGATAAGTATGGACTCTTATACTGCTAATATGTGTAAGGAATCGTGGGGAAGAAGTAGTTTTGCTAGAGTACAGGTTGAGCTCCATGCAAATCAGGAGATTAAAAGGAAGCTTGTTGTTGCTGTTCCGGATACGTGGGGGGAGACAAATAAGATCTCGGAGATTAAAGTTGAATATGATTGGGAGCCCCCCAGATGTTCTTTATGTGAGGTGTTTGGCCATTCGAACGCCCAGTGCCCGAAACAAGTTCACGATAGAAAGTTAAATGACGAACAAACGAAAGTCACTAATGATGATGGTTTCCAGAGGGTGAAGGGAAAGAAAAAAATTAATACGCAAATCAAGAAACATAATCTTGTCTACCGACCGGTGGTTAAACCTGCTGTGCCACAAACTATAATAAACCATCCGCTCAAGAACAAGACAATAATTATCCTGTGGGTAAACCTACAACTTCCATGGCTAAGGGGGTCCAGTTAAAGGAAAATCATACTGTCCAAACCAGTAACAGGTTTGGTAAGTTGGCGGACGAGTCGGAAAGTGATGAAGATGATGATGATGTGGAGGAGTTGTTTACGGATGTGGCTAAAGCTATGAAAGCGGATATTTTTTCTGAGGGTGCAAGCACACCCGGTGAATTGGGTGTTTAATGGGTACCATCGCCACTTGGAATATAAGAGGGTTGAACCGCCCTCTTAAACAAAAAGAGGTTCGTAAGGTAATACAAGATAATAATATTCAGGTATGCGCTATTCTTGAGTCTCACGTCAAATTAAACGCGGTTTTTGATGTTTGTAAGAAGATCTGTAATAATTGGGATTGGACCAGCAATGGTAGTGTTTGTGATAAAGGTACTCGGATTATTGTGGGGTGGAATACGGATTTGGTTGATCTTATGGTTATTGATTATTCGAATCAGGTTCTTCACGTTCAGTTAAAGTTTAAGCTTGATTGCAAGGTGATGTATGGTTCTTTCGTGTATGCTGAGAATTGTTATTTGAAAAGAAGGGAGTTATGGCGTAATCTTCTTGTTCATAAACAACTCACTCGTGATAAACCTTGGGCTTTACTTGGTGATTTTAATTGTGCTCTTAGTTTGGAAGACAGCTTGCATGGTTCTTCCAAAATTTCTACTGGAATGATTGATTTTCGTGATTGTGTTAACAACATTGAAGTTGAGGATATAAAGGGGGTCGGACTCAAATACACTTGGAGCAATAAACCGAAAACGGGTATGGGCCATTTTAAAAAGCTTGATAGGGTGATGGGAAACTCTAAATTCTTGGAGATTTTTAATGATTCTTCGGCGGTGTTCCTTCCGTACCGGATTTCAGACCACTCTCCATGTCTATTGAAATTCCCCTCTCTTATTAAAGGTAAGCCTAAACCGTTTAAATTCCCTAATTTCTTGATTGAAAAACCGGGTTATCATGATATTATTGCTAAAGGCTGGAATATTGAGGTGAACGGGTATCACATGTTTCGCGTGGTAAAGAAACTCCAGAACTTAAAACACCCTATTCGTTCTTTGCTGTACCGGCAAGGCAATCTCCATAAGATAGTTACTGACCTAAGAACCCGTCTGGATGCTTGTCAAACCCGCCTTGACACTGACCCTACTAATTTGGAGTTGATTCGGGAACAGAGTAATTATCTTAAGGCTTATCATGAGGCGGCTAAGGATGAGGAAGAATTCCTTAAACAAAAGGCTAAAGTTGATTGGTTAAAGCTTGGTGACTCTAACACTGCATACTTTCACAATTCTTTGAAAATGCGAAACCATAGGGGTCGCATTGATATTATAAGTGATGCTCAGGGCCGTTTATTTGAGGGATTGGATGTTCCTTCGGTGTTTGTTAATCATTTTACGAACATCTTTGGCTCTGATTTGAAACCATTGAGGAAACTGGATAATCAGATGTTTACTACTAAACTCTCGGCCTCCCAGGCGGAGTTTATGATTAGACCTATCTCCGATTTGGAAATCAAGGATGCGGTTTTCTCTATTGAGAATTCCAAAGCGCCGGGACCTGATGGTTTTTCCTCGGCCTTTTTCAAGAGTTCTTGGGATATTGTTGGGAAAGATGTGTGTTTGGCGGTTCGTGAATTTTTCAGCAGAGGAAGTCTCCTTAAACAGGTAAACCACACCATTATTGCCCTTATTCCTAAAGTGACTAATATTGTGACTCCGAATGATTTTCGTCCCATCTCGTGCTGCAACACTTTATATAAATGCATTACCAAGATTATCTCGGTTCGTATGATGAAGGGGTTGGAGTCGTTAATTGATATTAATCAGTCAGCGTTTGTGCCTGGGCGTAGGATTTCTGATAATATCCTTTTGACCCAAGAATTAATGCATAATTACCACACTAATACAGGTCCGCCTAGATGTGCTTTTAAAGTTGATATCCAGAAAGCCTATGATACGGTCAGTTGGGACTTCATACGTGATATTCTTTTTGGGTATGGTTTCCACGATAAGATGATTCAGTGGATAATGGAGTGCATAACCACTTCTTCTTTTTCGATAGCAGTTAATGGGAATTTACACGGGTTCTTTAGTGGTAAAAGAGGTCTGAGACAGGGTGATCCGATGTCCCCTTATATTTTCACGCTGGTTATGCAAGCTCTCACGTTGATTCTGCATCGAAAGGTTCGTATTGATGGATCGTTCCGCTTTCATCGATGTTGTGAAAAGTTAAATATTATCAACATTTGCTTTGCGGATGATTTGTTCCTGTTTGCTCGTGGTGATGTGAATTCTGCTAAAATTATTATGGGGGCTCTGAATGATTTCAAAGATATGTCCGGGCTTACTCCGAGTGTTCCGAAAAGTACCGCGTTTTTCTGTAATGTCCCGGACCGTGTTAAAGGTGGTATTTTGAATATTATGCCCTTTGTTGAAGGAAGGCTCCCGGTTAAATACTTGGGGGTTCCTCTTATATCCACGAGGTTAAATTACCGGGATTGTAAGAGGTTGCTGGACTGTATGGATAGTCGGATTGGAGATTGGAAGAATAAAACTTTATCTTTTGCGGGTAAATTGCAGCTGGTCAGGTCTGTTCTTTCGTCTTTATATATTTATTGGGCTGCTGTGTTTTCTCTCCCTTCTAGACTTATTGCTGATCTTGAGAAACGGATTAAAAACTTTCTTTGGGATTATGGTCAAAATAAGGGAAAGCATAAAGTCTCTTGGGATATTGTGTGTCGGCCGAAGTGTGAAGGTGGTTTGGGTATCCGGCGTATACGGGATGTCAATAACTCTCTGCTGGTTTATCATATTTGGAGCTTAATCAATGTGCGTAACTCGTTGTGGGTTAAATGGATTTATGAGTATAAAATGAAGGGGCGAAATTTTTGGAGCTTGCAGATTCCTAACTCGTGTACGTGGGGATGGAGGAAAATTCTTCAGTTCCGTCCTCAGATTAGAAAATTTATATGGCATGAAATTGGGAATGGGAGATCTACTTCAGTTTGGTATGATAAGTGGGATGAGATTTGTCCTTTAATTGAATATATTAACCCTAAAGCTATTCATCGTGCTGGCTTGTCTTTAGAGACCTGTGTCAGTGATGTTGTTCATCATAATAACTGGGGTTGGCCGCCTGATTGGATTTTGAGGTATCCAATTCTTTTGAACCTAAAAGAAGTCAGCATTTGTCCGGATGAGAGGGACAAGATCGTGGTAATGGATGAGAATGGGACTTCAATGAATTTCTCGGCGTCTGGAATTTGGAATCTTATTCGGAGACCGGCTGATAAGGTGTCTTGGGTGCATGTTGTTTGGTTCTCTCAATGTGTTCCAAAACACTCCTTTATGTTGTGGATTGTGCTTCATGATAGGTTGAGCACGCAGAATCGTATTATGGGATGGAAAATTGGTGGGTATCCAAATTATAACTTGTATTGCTGCCCTCTTTGTAATGGAGAGCCGGATTCTCGTAACCACCTCTTCTTTGAGTGTAAGTTCTCTGCTGAGGTTTGGAGTATTGTAAGAATGAAAGGGAAGTTTCAGGGATGTAGGAATGGTTGGGCGAATATTCTTCAATATGTGTCTCAATTTGGAATGTCCAACTCTATTGAAAATGTTGTTAATCGGCTGCTATTTGGGGCTTCGGTTTACGTTATCTGGAAGGAGCGAAACAACCGGCTTTTCAAGAACTCTTTGAAGACTCCGAAGATGGTTGCGGACGAAATCATTAGGGGGACGCGCCTAAAGCTTATGACTCTAAAGTTCAAGAATTCTGAACGGGTTAATCGGGTTCTCGAGGATTGGCACTTTCCGCGGGGAGTTTCCCACCAGATTGATGATAATGGTTGATTTGTTTTAGTTTTGTTTATTTACATTGTTCTTGTGTAAGCTTTGGCTGTGTTTACCAATGTTTGGTGGTTTTGGTTTGTTTACTCTTGTATGGCATGTCATACATGAGAACTAATATGGCACTCTGTCATATTACTTGTACTTTTTGATTGTGTGGAATGCATTTAACCGGGTGAATCCTTTACCCAAAAAAAGAATATTCAGTGTTCTTTTTAGCAACCTTAGACCATAATCTGTCCAAATCAACATTCTTTTCTGAAGTTGCTTCAGGGACACTTGTCCTATACAAAGTATCATCAAAATCCTCAGGGTAAATTTGAAGGATTTGATTAACTTCTCTAGGTCAAATAGCCATGATGCTCTATCAACATTTAATTGATTTTCATTGAAAATTACATTAGAAGACTCATTTACATTCAAATGGTCTTTTACATAAACTCTCTAAGCTTTTCAATGTGTTGAATATCTAACAAAGAAACAATCGGATTTAGATTGAAATTTGTTTAGCTAGTCTTTTGTATTCAACAAGGAGCATTTTCCATCCAAAAGGCTTGAGGAACTTGATGTAGGGTTTTCTTTAGAACAGAATCTCATAGGGAGTTTTGTCTTGACTTTTGTTAAGAAGGAATCTGTTCTGAACATAGCAAGCAGTGTTTATTGCTTCTGCCCAAAATGTAACAGGAAAATAAGCATCTGTTATCATGGTTCTTGCAGCCTCAATTAATGTTATGTTTCTTCTTTCTACAACTCCATACAACTCAATTTTTTTCAGGAGTTCTAGGAGCACTGAATTGTTAAAATATTCCTATGGCTTGACAAAATTCATTCATTACCCTATTCTTGAACTCAGTACAATTATCACTCCTCATTACCTTCACCCTTACATCTAATTGATTCTCAATCCTTGTTACATGGCTCTTAATCAATTCAACAGCCTCATCCTTTGAGCTTAGAAATTAAACCCATGTATATCTTAAGAAATCATCTATAATCACCAAGTAATATCTTTTCTTTCCAATACTAGGAACAATTACAGGACCACATAGATCCATGTGAAGCATTTCAAGTACTTGATCAATTGAGTTTATGACTTTTGTTTTGTGAGATGATTTGTGTTGCTTTCCCTTTTGACAAGAAATACACTTGTCATCCAGTTTGAACTCCCTTGTGGGTAAACCAATGACATGTTCACCTTTAACAAGTTTGTTCATATTCTTCATATTGACATGAGAAAGCTTTTTGTGCCGCAATTTTGTTTCACTTTCAGAAGCTTTTGACACAAAGCAAGTACCACCTCTAGAAATGGCATCTTTAATTCCTAATTCATTCAAGTTTCCATTTATAGGTGCCATCATCATTATCATGTCAAAAGGAATTACAAATTCAGGTTTGGAGAGGAAATAGTGAGAATCATCAAATCCAATCTTATAACCTTTATCACACATCTGGGAAATGCTCAAAAGGTTATATTGTAAACCTTCTACATATAACACATTGTCAAAAGATACATTGACATTTGTAAGGATGCCTTTCCCCACATATTTCCCTCCATTTTCATCACACCCAAATGCAACTGGTCCTTCAAATTTTTCCTCATAGTTGACCAATGACCTCTCTCACAAGTCATGTGCCTGGAACATCAATTTTCTAAATACCATACATCATTCATTTGGGTGGACAGTTCCTGCACAAGTCAAATAAAAATGTATCAGTTAAGTGATGAAATACAAGCTAATTTAGCTTGCAAATCATCAGCAACATTATCAACTGTTGCATTTGGTTTGGGATCTTCATAAAGAAGCTCACATGAATCATCAGATTCATAACCATCTCCAGACAAATAACCAGCATATGGGACTATGCTTGTGCAATCTTCAATGACAAATTCTCTTTTCTTAATTGTCACTTGTGTTTCAGACCTTGGTTTTCACAAAAACCCATGTGGTTCAAAACCATTTTTCAACAGATATTTCTCATCTCCATTAAGTGCATTTGATTTCCTTTTGGTGAGAACTTTCTTCAAAGGCTTGCTTTTCATTTCACTGAATGTTAACTTATTAAGGTCAACAGACTTTTCAGATGATTGTGACTTAACAGATTGAGATTTGTTAAGTTTTTTCAGCATTGGAGCATTTTTCTTGTCAATTTCTTCACTCTTCTTCACAACTGCTTCTTCATACTTGACTTGAACTTCTTCCATCTTCTCACCCTTGCTCAAGTTTTCATTGTATCTTCTTTCGTTTCCAAATTTTATGTTGTCAAGAATATGAAATGTTTCAGGGATGAATCTTTCCTGGAAAGAATCAGTGTGATGACCATAGACATCACAAACTTTGCACCAAACTTGTCCTTTGAATTTTTCACTTGAGGTGCCCATCTTGTATCTTTCAGTGGGTCTGGGGGGATCAACACCAATAGTCTTCTGATGTGTGATGAGACCATTGAAGTTGATTGCAAAAGGAAAAAAAATGTTCAATCTTTGTCTCTTCTCTTGACACAGTGTTCTTTACGAATTTAATTTTCTCCATTTTGATTGGGTTGTCTTGTTTGTCCCTTATATGTCTTGACCATATTCTAATGTAATCATCCATGCTTTCCACCTCTCCAACATCAAATAATTCTTGGTTAGAGAAGACTGGATAAACAAGAAGAAATAGATCATCATTTTTCATGGTTTCTTCATTTTTCTTGTTGCTTTTGACACTTTCCCTTCTATGTGACACTTAAATGTTCTTCTATCCTTTGATCCACCACATAGATCAAATGATTTGTTTTCCCTTCTCATTTCTTCATGATGTATCTTCATTTTGGTAGTGATCTTTGGTAGTAAAGGGATCTTTTCTTTTGAATTTTGTTCACTCATTTTCTCTTCTTTTAAGCTTTCATGGTTAGAACCCTTATCACTTGAATCACTCATATCATCTCTATTCAGTAAATCACAATCTTGATCATCTAATGACACTTGTATTCCAACAGAATTTTCAACTTTTATTTCATCAGCCTTTGGTTGGGTTTTAACAATATTATCAAAGTCATATAAACCTATTTATATGAAAAACGCAGTGGATAGTTTAGTTTTAAATCTTGTTAATTTATTAATATAAAACTGATTTTCTATATAAAACCCAATGCCCGGATCCATATACAATAATACATGCTATCAAAACAACCATAAGGTGTTTGAGCATACTACCTTCAAGTTTCCTGAAAATAGAAGGGAATGATGTTGTGAATGACGAGTCTTCAATGGAAAAGATCCTCAAGCTTGCATACCCTTCCAAGCCTTCAACAACCACCTAGTTGCTAGGATTTCACTTTGCAAAATCTATCTTTTTCTTCCTTGTATTCAACCGAATGTAGAGAGAATGAAGAGAGAAAATCTCTTGTGTGTGGGAGTGAGTGTGCCAAAGAATTGGTTCAACCTATGCACCACTCAATTTACATGCATGTCTTTGATCTAAACAAAACATGAGAGAGAAAGAGGAAAAGGGGGCCCGGCCTCCTTTTGTTTTTCCCACCAAAACTCCAAACTCTGTTTTATTATTATCTACTTCATGTCTCATAATAAAATGTTATATGAAATAAAAAAAGTAACATGGAAAATGTTATTTAACTAAATTAAATAACAACTCTCAAAATATAACTATCCATATAATTTATTTACCACACAAGTGCAAATATCTAGAAAACCATTTTTCCAAATATTATAAGTGTTGATATTTATTAGTTAGATCATATCTAGAATAAATTTCGTGCGTGTTTGTCTAGCTTGTTATTGGGTATGACCCGACTTGGATCATAACATACTAGCCACATCAACTCTAATATGTGTCTTGGGCAGACCGATTCCAACAATCTCCCACTTGCACAAGATACATAGAATATTGATGGAAACAGCAAAACCGCCTAACAACGGTTTACTACCCCTAATACGTATGACAAAGTGCCATTCAATAGCATCATCCCCTTCAAGTCCCTCAATTGAAAATGAATTAGATGAATCTATCATTTATACTTTTGCCGCAGATGTCATGTCAAATCCAGAGACACGGAGTGATCATTCTCTTTTGATTTAACTTATCAGGACTTAGACATCTTACTCTCAACGAAAAAGAGGGACAAATCCCCTATTAACTACATACGTCTCTCACAATCACCTTGTACTACACTTCAGAGTAGCGAAGAACTAAGTCAAAGCATCATATTTGGTGAATATCAAGACCCAATATGTATCTCAGGTCGGAGGATTCTATGATATTTGCCTTTACTCAAATTTACTTATGACCACCAATCACAAGAATTCCATGCAGTAAAATTTGAGGGCGGGTATCTCTTCTCAAAGCTTATTTGGCTTTCTCCAGATCACCCCAATTTGACTTCAACCGATATTTGGTCAAAATATTTTTCACGACAGAACATATAAACTTTTCTTAACGAATTTTTTTTTTCAAAACATTTCAAGCAGTTGAGGTTGAACATTGGACATACATGCCACGCAATACGGACTTACTAGTCATCCATTCTAGGTGTTTAGGACTTATAATGATGCCCCACCTTAGTAGTTCTAGTTCAAACCCACTTGTTTGATTTTCTTCCAAAATTTGTGAGCATTTTCAATTTTGGTTGATCATAAAACTTTTGTTCACTTTGTTCTTTGGCATATCTATAAGATGTTTCATTTTGAGTGACCAAATACCAACAGGCTCGTGTATGACCGGATAATCACTTTTATGCCTATCACTCGGAGAGATTTATCTTGAAAAATGCATATTCAACAATGTATCTCCACAATAAGCTTAGCATTTTCATTATGTTTATATCACCTCAGTTTTTACACGTCATGGAAAGCAACCATACATATTAATGACTGCACTAATAGTCTTTTTAGCCTATTAAATCCATATGATTGACATATATTAACAATCTACTATCATTTCCCAAAAGGTTGGATAAATTTTCATTGAAAACCTTTTAAGGTTATTTAAAGCATTGAACTGAATAATCTTATCATATCTCAGCACCATCAACTTTCTCAGTTTGTCAAAAATATTTTGTGAAAATTTTCTTGAAAGATATTCATTTGAGCATGAAATCTTAACACAAAAATATAATTTTGACACAAGCAAAGAGTAACATATTCAAGAATAATTACGCACCCAGACTTAACATAATGTTCAATCAAGACTAATTACGCAAACTCTACCATGTCTAATCACATCATCACATCAGGTTATCCACATATTCAAAAATATTAGATAAGCACACAGATTTATCATTTCAAATCATATTCAGACACATTTATCCTGATATCACACACAGTCAGTGAATTCAAACCTAAGCATCATAG
The DNA here is from genome assembly GCF_021521415.1 of Bidens hawaiensis. NCBI lineage: Eukaryota > Viridiplantae > Streptophyta > Magnoliopsida > Asterales > Asteraceae > Bidens > Bidens hawaiensis. The sequence continues at coordinate 176,990 of NW_027494082.1, forward strand.
ACACCTAAGTCACAAAAATGTTCATTGAAAGCATATAACAGTTAAAGATATACACAGATTCACTGGCCAAATACAACTCACCCATCAAGACCTTTCTAAAGATAGTCAGTTAGCACAATGAGCACACATCATTAATCGGACTTCATCAGAGTTGATCGTTCCTAATGCTTTAAAAAAAGTGAAATCTAGTTCTATCTAGCGGCTTGGTGAACAAATCAGCCAAGTTGTCACTAGTGTCAAATCTTCTCATTTCTATTAGACCTTCTTCTTTATAGTCTCTAATGAATTGGTGTCTGATTTCAATGTGCTTGGTCTTAGAATGTTGAACCGGGTTCTTAACAATGAACAAAGCATAAGTATTATCAATGAAAATAGGAGTGTTCAAGTAATTTATACCATAGTCCAGCAGTTGGTTTTGAATCCAAAGGACTTTGCACAGCAGTCAGATGCAACAATTTACTCAGCTTCAGCAGTAGAGATTGACACAGTGGTTTGCTTCTTGCATTGCCATGACACTAGTCTGTCTCCCAAGAATTGACATCCTCCTGATGTAGACTTCCAACTCGTTTTGCAGCCATCATAGTCATTATCAGTGTAAGCATTTAGATCAAAGGAATGGTTCTTTGGATACCATATCCCTAAATCAGGTTTTCCTTTCAAATATCTAAAAATCCTCTTGACAGTAGTCATGTGAGACACTTTTGGATATGATTGGAATCTTGCACACACACAAACAGCAAACATAATGTCAGGCCTTGAAGAAGTCAGGTTCATCAATGATCCAATTTTGGCTATGCATTCATGTTCAACAACAGACTCCCCTTTTTCGTCAGCTATCATCTTCTCATGGTTTTTTTATTGGAGTAGAAGCAGTCTTCAAGTTTTGACATTTGGACTTGTTCAAAATGTCTAACACATACTTTGATTGACAAATGAATATGCCATCCTTCTTTTACTGAACTTGCAAACCAAGAAAGAAAATCATTTCTCCCATTGAGCTCATGCAATATTTTGACTTCATAACTTCCTCAAACTCCAAACACATATGTTCATTTGTAGATCCGAAGATGATATCATCAACATAAACATGAAGCAGAAGTAAATCTCTTCCTCTTTTTTGTAGAAGAGGGTCTTATCAATGGCTCCCATGTGAAATCCATTAACAAGTAGGTGGTTTAACAACTCATCATACCAAGCTCTGGGAGCTTGATGTAGTCCATATAGAGCCTTATTCAATTTGTATAATCTATTAGGATACTCAGGATCAGCAAAACCTAGAGGTTGAGTGCATACACCTCCTCTTCTATTTTTCCGTTTAAAAAAGCAGTTCTAACATCCAGTTGAAATACTCTGATGTTCTTTGAAGCAGCATAGGCTAAAGATATTCTGATTGCTTCTAGCAGAAAAATAGAAGCAAATGAACATTGCTACTGGTGCAAATACTTCCTCAAAATCAATTCCTTATTCTTGTAGGTATCCTAGTGCTACTAGTTTCGCTTTGTTCTTCATTACAATACTTCTTTCATCCCTTTTATTTCTGAAAACTCATTTGGTGCCAATTGCATAATTTCCCTTTGGCTTGTCCACAAGTTCCCACACTTGCAGATTTTTAAACTGAGCCAACTCATCTTGCATTGCTTCCACCCAACTGTTGTCTTTTAAAGCTTGAACTATGTTCTTGGTTTCAATTTGGGATTGGAAGCAGGAGTACAAACAAATGTTTGCAGTGTCATATGCACTTCTTGTAACTCTTTCGTGAATGTCCCCAATGATGTTTTTGTTGGAATCTATCTGCCTAAGACACATATTTGAGTTTATGTGGCTAGTGCGTTATGATCCAAGTCGGTTCATACCCAATAACAAGCTTGACAAACACCGCGATATTTATTATTAGATATTATCTAAGTAATAATTATCAACACTTATAACATTTGGAAAAATGGTTTTCTAGATATTTGCACTTGTGCGATAAATAAATTATGTGGATAATTTATATTATGAGAGATGTTATTTATTTGTATAAATAACAATTATGTATAAAAAGAAATAAAGAAAATGGTTTTTGGGTTCTTGGGGGGAAAAGCCCCATAGTGGCTGGCCCCTCCATCTCACTCTCTCCTCCTTTTGTTATTTCCATACATGCAATGTGTTTTATTGGGAGATCACATTTTTTTGAACTCTCAAACCATACTTTCTCTCTCACACACACAACTCTCTCTTTCTCTCTTTTCGGCCAAGAGGAAGAAAAAGAAGAAGAATAACAAGAGGGTTTATGCAAGAGTGAAACTCCTAGCAAAGAAGGTGTTTGTTTGAAAGCTTGTGCAGGTATACAAGCTTGAGGTTTTCTACATTGAAGACTCGTCATTCAAACTATTCAACCCCTTAGGTTTTTCTAAGACTTGAAGGTATGTTTTAAAATACCCTATGGTTGTATTTGATAGCACGATAATTCGTATATGGATCCTGGTTTGGGTTTTGATATACAACGGGTTTTATATACATTTGATAAACAAGATTAAAACTTTACTTCCGCTGCGTTTTCCTAATTAAAGGTTTTATTTGGACTTTGATAATCTTGTAAAAACCCAACAATGGCATCAGAGCCACTTATACGATTACATGCTTCAAAAATGTGATCTAAAGTGTTCGAGTTTTATGGTATTCTTTACCATTTTGGCCAAAAACTTTAGGCATATTGGTTGCCCCTTGGGTTTTCAAGATTATACCACAACATGCATGTGGAAATCTGGAAAAATTGAGTAATTTGGATGACGAATCTTGTTTGGACAAAATCTGTGTTCTTCAGCTCTGGCCGAGAACTCATGGTTGGAAACCATGGTTCTCGGTCTGGCTGAAAACACCAAAAGACCAGTTCTCCGTTGGCCGAGAACTCATGGTTGTGAACCATGCTTCTCGGTTGGCCGAAAACACGTTCTCGGTTAGACCGAGAACTCATGGTTGTAAACCATAGTTCTCGGTCTTGGCCGAGAACTCCATGTTCTCAGCTGACCAAAGTCTTCGGGCCGAAAACTCTGAAGCTTTGGTATTCTTGCCGAAAACTCTCCTTCTAGCCGAGAACCATAGGGTCAAAGGGGAACCATTTTGGTCAAAGGTTGACTTGCTTGTTTGGATGTTCATAACCTAGCCATGATATTGTGTATTTTGAAGTGATGTGTTGTGATTTATTCATTCGGGTTTGTAATCTATTTATTCATTTCAAATGGTTTGTAATAATAAGTAGAATAGTTGTATTTCTTTTACTAGAAAAATGTATTATGATATATTTTGTAAAAGAAGATGCAACTACAATACCACTTTGGTTGGAGCCCAAATAAGGAGAAAGGATCACAACAAGAGGTGGACACTTGAAGCATACGGATGCGGCGTCAAGTGGGAGTTCACCATCACATACCTTGTGTCATGCTCGTCCCTTAGGAGAGACCTTATGTCACACCTGTTTCGGTCAACAAGTGTTGTCAATTTAGGTGGCTATGGTTATGGACTTGTGGTTATTATTTATGCATGTGTGTTTGATTTATGTTCTTGTTTTATCATATTTGGATATGGTTGTTAACATATTAAAATCAACAACTTGCATAAAAATTGATTCCTTTGAAATTATTAAGTGATAAAATTGGTTTTATTAACTATTGATGATTTCATAATAAAATGGGTTTTATTAAAAGGAATTTTGAAAATTGGTTTTCAAAAAGGTACCATACATTTGAATGCATGCAAATGGAAGGTACATAAAATAGTTTTTCAATGTAGAATTTTGAAAACTTAAATCTCTTTTAAAAACAAGTTGAACACCATCCTTTTATACGACACTCGAATCACTTGGGAACTTGATGTTGGATAAAGTTCACCTAACCACATTTAAGAAAACTTGTGATCTTTAGGTGGATTTACAATACTTGTGGGATAAAGGTCACCTAACCACTTGTATGTGTAAACTCACATGTGTGTGTAAGTAGGAGGACTTGATTTGGAAACCATGTGAATAGGGTCACCGAAGCATGGTGTACAAAGGTGTTGTTGGGATTAAACATGCCAACTAAACATATGATGTTTAACCGATCCCATAAGACTAGAAGTTGCAAAGGGTTGCAGTTGTCAAACGTTGACTACCTTGTTAATTTGAATAGTAGGATAAAGGTCACCTAACTACTATTTGAATGAAACGTTGGATTCTAGATTTTAATCATTAATTGTCTTGAAGACATTAAAGGTTATTAACGATTAAAATTTATTAATGATATCGAAAATACTAAAATTGAGCTTTGTTAAATTTATAGATGGCCGCAAACAACAACGCACCAAACGAAATTATCCCACATGAGCATAATCTGTCACTGAGATCCATTCTGGATAAGGATCGTCTAAATTATAATAATTTTATGGATTGGTATTGAAACTTGAGAATTGTTCTCAAGCAAGAAAAGAAATCATATATTTTAGACGATCCTATTCCTGATGAACATGATGTAAATGACTTGGATGCCTACAATGATTGGTTAAAATACACTGCGGATTCGGAGCAAGTTTCTTGCCTCATATTGGGAACAATGATTCCCGAAATCCTAAAGGATTTCGAGAATCAAGGGGCATATGACATGATCACCCAACTTAAGGAAATGTTCCTTACTCAAGCTAGGGTGGAACGCTTCAAAACGGTTCGAGCGGTTCTTGCATGACTTATGGAAGAAACCGAATCTGTCTCATCTTATGTTCTTAAGATGAAAAGCCACATTGATCGACTTGAACGGCTTAACGGTCTCGTCTCAAAAGAGTTAGTCACGGATATGATTCTTAATGGCTTAACTAAAAGGTTTGAGACATTCGTTATGAATTATAACATGAACAGATGGGACAAGAGCATTGGTGAGCTTCATGCAATGCTCAAAACAGCCGAAGCCGGAATGTGTAAAAAGGTTTTACCCGTTCTTGCGATCAATGAAGGAGGCTTGAAGAAGAGGCATCATCCAAAACCCAAGGCAAATGTTGCTTGTGGTAAGTGGCAAGTCAAAGGGAGGTTCAAGGGAAAGGCAAAGGCATAACCAAAACCGAAGAAGCTAAAGGTTAGCACTGAGAATCCGTTCTTTGGTTGTGGAGAGATAGGCCATTGGATGAGAAATTGTCCAACCTATCTCAAGGAGTTGAAAGCTAAGAGTGATGCAGGGCAAACTTCAGGTACAACTTTCATGATCCATATTGATCTTAACATTATTTCTTCTAACACATGGGTATTGGATACCGGATGTGGAACTCATATTTGCAATTCGTTGCAGGAGTTCAAAAGAAGAAGTGATTACAAGAAAGTAGATATTAGTCTCTTAATGGGCAATGGAGCAAAATTTAACGTCCAATCCCGAGGAGATTATGTTTCGAAACTTCCAAATGGTTTGGAAGTTATTTTGAAAAACATTTTGTATTCTCCTAGTTTGACTAGGAATATTATCTCTGTTTCTTTGTTAAGACAATTTGGTTATGATTTAAAGTTTGTAGACAATAGTATTTATGTTTTCATGAATGATGTCTTTTATTTTAAAGCAATGTCGTCTGATGGCATTTATGAATTAGTTCATGATAATACATCCATTGATAACTCGTTGTACCAAGCTAACACCAAAAGACTCAAATTGGATTTGAGTAAGACTTTTCTTTGGCATTGTCGCCTTTGTCACATAAATTAGGATTGCATTCATACACTTCAAAAGAATGGTCTTTTGGAATCAAATGATGATTCATTTGATAATTGTGAATCTTGTTTATTGGGAAAGATAACCAAGGAGCCCTTTAGTGGAACTAATGAAAGGGCGAAAGACTTATTAGGTATCATACATTCGGATGTATGTGGTCCTTTTAAGACAATGACAAGAAATGGTGAAATATACTTCATTACCTTTACGGACGATTATAGTCGCTATGGGTATGTGTTCTTTTTAAGACACAAAGATGACGCCTTTTAAATATTCAAAGTCTTCCAAACTGAAGTACAAAATCAACACAACAAAACAATCAAAGTACTTCGATCCGATAGATGAGGTGAATACCTCAATGATGTGTTTCTAGATCATCTTAGAAGTTGTGGGATCGTCTCACAACTTACTCCACCTGGAACACCGCAACATAATGATGTGTCTGAAAGGAGAAATCGAACTCTATTGGATATGGTTTGATCTATGATGGCTAGAAGCACATTACCTCTATCATTTTGGGTTTCTCATTGATCTCCGCAGCCCGTATTCTAAATATGGCACAAACCAAGAAAGTGGAAGGGACACCTTTTGAAATATGGCATGGAAGGATTCCATCATTATCATATTTAAATGTATGGGGTTATGAGGCTTATGTCAAGAACAATACCGAAAACCAACTTGAAAGCCGATCCACTAAGTGTATCTTTGTAGGATATCCCAAAGATTTGATGGGATATTATTTCTACAATCCAAACGAGCATAAAGTGTTTATTGCTCGAAAGGCTGAGTTCTTGGAAAGAAAGTTCCTTATGGAAGGAACTGAAAGAATTTTGGAACTCGAGGAGGATCGAGAACCACAAGTCGATACACGTTTGGTTGACATTATCAATCAACAAGAGGGTGTTGAGAATGATCAAATGGTTGATCAAGACAAACATTCGCAAATCTGGTAGAATTAGCACCCCACCTGAAAGATATGGATTTTTCATGGATGGATGCTATGTGGTAGATTCGGATGAACCCACCACATACCAAGATGCAATGTCACAATCTGATTGTGATAAATGGCTTGAAGCCATAAATGTTGAGATGCAATCCATGCATGACAACCAAGTATGGGACTTGGTCGCACCACCTCTTAATTCCAAACTGGTTGGAAGTAAATGGGTTTTCAAGAAGAAAACTGATATGCATGGAAACTTGGATACCTATAAAGCTAGACTTGTAGCAAAAGGTTTCACTCAAACTCAAAGGGTTGATTATGATAAAACTTTTTCGCCTGTTGCGATGCTAAAGTCTATAAAGATATTGCTTGCTATAGCCGCATATTATGACTATGAGATATGGCAAATGGAGGGTGTAAAAGCCTGGCTTGGAAGTTGTTTTTCCATCAAGGATCTTGGTGAAGCCGCCTATATTCTGGGAATAAGGATCTATAGGAATAGATCAAGGCGGTTGATAGGTTTAAATCAAATATACATTGAAAAAATCTTGAAAAGGTTCAAGATGGACAACTCTAAGAAAGGCTTGGTGCCTATTCAAAGAGGAACCATATTGATTGCTTCTCAATGTCCAAGCTCAAAGGATAAGCAAGACAAAATGAATGGAATCCCATATGCATCTGCTATAGGTTCCATCACCATGATATGCACTAGACCGGATGTGTCATGCGCTTTGAGAATGACAAGTAGATACCAACAAAATCTAAGAACTAGCCATTGGAAGGTGGTTAAGAGTATATTGAAATACCTTAGGAGGACTAAGGATATGTTTCTAATATATGGCTCTAGTGAGGAGGAAATCGTCTTAAAGGGTTACACGGACGCGAGTTTCCAAACTGATCGAGATGAAACTCGATCACAATCGGGATATGTTTTCGTTCTAATTGGTGGTGCTGTCTCTTGGAAAAGCGCAAAACAAGATGTGGTATTATTGTCCACCACTGAATCTGAATAAATCGCCGCCTCATTGGCAGCTCAAGAAGCTACATGGATTAGAAAGTTCGTGACCGATCTAGGGTTTGTCCGTACCATTCAGGACCCTCTAGAGATCTTTTATGACAACGAGGGTGTGATTTCTCAAATCAAGGAACCCCGTGAACATCAAACGATGAGGCACATTGAGCGGAGATTCAACTACAAAAGGGATGTAGTTGAAAAAGGAAAGATATGTATTCGTAAAGTTCACACTGATCAAAACATTGCGTATCCACTCACGAAGCTCCTAGAAAGGCCAAAGCATGAAGGTCATACTTGTGCCATTAAGGACTTCGATATTCTAGTGATTGGATTTGATCAAATTTTGTATTTGGATATCGGAACAATTATTATTTTGACTCAATCATATGGTTTTGGTTATGATTATGCTTTTGAGTTATGTTCCATTTTAGCATGTTCAAATCCGTGAATAATTAGATTATTCTAAATGTCCGTAGTCGATCATACTTGTGGGAACAAATATGAAAGTAAGACTTTTATGAACTTGGATTGGTAGATATTCATAAGGTATGAATATAGCAAAGGGTTTGCTGCCAAGGTTCATAGATATTTATGGGATAAATGTTGGACTGACCCGCCCTCAAAGTTTACTGCATGGAATCCTTGTGATTTGTGATCATAAGTAAATGTGAGTAAAGGAGAACATCATAGTATCCCCAGACCTGAGATACATATTGGGTCTTGATATTCATCGACTCTTAAACTTTGACTTAGTTCATGGCTGCTCTGAAATATGCCAGTACATAAGGCTAAGCTCAAGTATAATACAAGGTGATAGTGAGAGACGTATGTAGTCAATAGGGGATTTGTCCCTCTTATTCATTGAGAGTTAAATGTCTAAGGCCTGATAAGTTAACTCAACAGAGAATGATCACTCTGTGTCTCTGGATTTAACATTACATTTGTGGCAAAAGGATAAATGATAGTTTCACCTAAATCATTTTCATGTAAGGGACTTGAAGGGGATGATGTTCTTGAATGACACTTCGTCATGCGTATTAGGGATAGTAAACCTTTGTTTGGCGGTATTTGCTATTTGCATCAATCTTCTATGTATCTTGTGCGAGTCATGCATATTAGGGATAGTAAACCGTTGATGTGGCTAGTTCGTTATAATCCAAGTCGGGTCATACCCAATAACAAGCTAGACAAACATCGCGATAATTATTATTAGATGTGATCTAAGTAATGATTAACAACACTTATAATATTTGGAAAATGGTTTTCTAAATATTTGCACTTGTGAGAAATAAATTATGTGGATAATTTATATTATGAGATATGTTATTTATTTGGATAAATAACAAGTATGTATAAAAAGAAATAAACAAAATGGTTTTTGGGTTCATGGGGGGAAAGCCCTATGGTGGTCGGCCCCTCCATCTCTCTCTCTCTCTCTCTCCTCCTTTTATTATTTCCGATACATTCAAGGTGTTTTATTGGGAGATCACATTTTTTTTAAACTCTCAACCCATACTTTCTCTCTCACACACCTCTTTCTCTCTTTTCGGCCGAAAGGAAGAACAAGAAGAAGAATAACAAGAGGGTTTATGCAAGAGTGAAAATCCTAGCAAAGAAGGTGTTTGTTTGAAAGCTTCTGCGGGTATACAAGCTTGAGGTTTTCTACATTGAAGACTCATCATTCAAACCATTCATCCCCTTCGGTGTTTCTAAGACTTGAAGGTATGTTTTAAAACACCCTATGGTTGTATTTGATAGCATGATAATTCGTATATGGATCCTGGTTTGGGTTTTTATATAAAACGGGTTTTATATACATTTGATAAACAAGATTTAAAACTTTAATTCCGCTGCGTTTTCCTAATTAAAGGGTTTATTTGGACTTTGATAATCTTGTAAAAACCCAACAGTATTTAGCAGGATGATTTCTTTCAACAAAGGAAGTTTGCAAATTTGATCCAAAGAAATGGTTTATTCCAGATTTGAGTTATTAACATCAGGTTCTTCAGTAATCAAATTTGATTCAGTTTGGATTAAATCAACAATTTCTTCAACATTCTATTGAAATGTTGAAGCAATATCATATCCAATGTTCAAATTTTGAAACAAGGTTTTAAAATTTGGTTGTCTGTCATTTCCAATATCTTAATCTTGTCCAAAATTTGATCTTCATTTTGCACTTCATTATTGTCCAAAGGCTCTTGATCTTGTGGTTGCTCAAGATTCGCAGTTTGCCCAATCTCATCTTCAGACTCACTATTAGTCATCTTCTCAGTAAAAGATTATTCATTGTTCTTCTCAGCAACCTTTGACCATAGTTTATCCAAGTCAACATTCTGTTTTGATGTTTCTTCAAGGATACTTGTTCTATACAAAGTATCATCAAAATCTTCAGGGTACAACTTGAAAGATTTGATTAACTTTTTAGATCAAACAGCCATGTTGCTCCATCAGCAGTTGAAATTATTTTCATTAAAATCCACATTTGAAGATTCAATCACACTTAAATGATCTTTCACATAGACCCTGTATGCCTTTGAGTGTATGGAGTATCCAACAAAGAAACAATTCAAAGATTTTGATTGAAACTTGTTTAAATAATCCTTAGTATTCAACGATGTAGTGTTTTCATTTGAACAAAATCTCACGAGGAGTTTTGTTTTGAATTTTGTTGAGAATGACCATGTTCTGAACATAGCAAGCAGTGTTTATAGCTTTTGCCCAAAAAGTAGCAGGCAAGTAAGCATCTTCTAACATGGTTCTTGTTGCTTCTATCAGTGTTCTGTTTCTTCTTTCAGCAACTCCATTCAGCTCAGGTGTTCTAGGGGCACTGAATTGTAGAAATATTCCCTTAGACTTGCAAAATTCTTCCATTATCCCATTTTTGAACTTAGCCCCATTTTCACTTCTCATTACCTTCACCCTTACATCCAATTGATTCTCAATTCTTATTACACAACCTTTGATTAATTTAGTAGCTTCAACCTTGGAATTTAGAAAATAAACCCAAGTCTATCTTGAAAAAACCATCAATTATCAACAAGAAATATCTTTTCTTCCAAAAACTAGGAACACTCACAGGATCAAAGAGATCCATATGAAGCATTTCAAGTACTTTTTCAATTGAATTTATGAGTTTTGTTTTGTGTGATGACTTGTGATGCTTTCCCTTTTGACATGAAATGCATTTGTCATCCAGCTTGAACTCCCTTATTGGTAAACCAATTACATGTTCACCTTTAACAAGTTTGTTCATATTCTTCAAAGTAACATGACAAAGCTTTCTGTGCCACAACTTTGTCTCATTTTTAGTGGCCTTTGACACAAAACAAGTTCCACCCCTAGAAATTGCTTCTTTCATTCTCAGTTCATAAAAGTTCTCATTTCTAGAAGCCATCAACATAATCATATTAGAATGAATTACAAATTCTGGTTTGAGGATGAAACAATGAGAATCATCAAAACCAACTTTATAACATTTATCACACATCTGTGATATGTTCAATAGGTTATATTGTAATCCTTCCACATGGAAAACATTATCAAAAGATACTTGTCATTAGTGAGAATGCCTTTCCCCATAATTTTCCCTCCATTTTCATCACTCTTAAATGCAACTGGTCCTTCAAACTTTTCTTCATAATTCACCAGTGACCTCCTGTCATAGGTCATGTGGCTGGAACATCCAATGTCCATATACCATACATCATTCACTGGTGTGGACTGTTCCTGCAAAAATCCGAGAGAAAGGAAATAGTTAAGTGATGAAATACAAGCTGAATCAGCTTGTAAATCATCAGCAACATTAACACTTGTTGCATTTGGTTCGGGGTCCTCATAAAAAATCTCACATCAATCATCATATTCATAACCATATTCACTCAACTTTCCAACATAGGGAACTATGCTTATGCATTATTCAATGACGTATCCCCTTTTCTCAACTAGTACTTGTGTTTGAACCTTGGTTTCCATAAAAATCCATGTGGCTCAATCCCATGTTTCAGAAGAAATTTCTCATCACCATTTAGTTCTTTGGACTTCTTCTTGACCACATTCTTTTTAATTTTCTCTTAAAATCTTGGTGACTTTTCAGACTCAACAAATTTTACTGATTTAGAATCCACATCAGGATTAATTCTGATGGGTGTCTGTTTATTGGTGCTTTCTTCTTTTCAATCAAATCCTTCTGCTTTTCTTTCTTGTGAACAACTTCAGTTTTCTTCTTACTTGCCTATGCAACACTATTTACTTTTTCATCAACCATCTTTTTACCCTTGCTCAAATATTCATTATACCTTTTCTTTTATAAATAGAAGTCTTGTCCAAAATTTGTTGTGTCAGGGACAGGAATTGGTTTGAAGGTAAACCTATCATTTCAAGAATCAGTATTATGTCCATACACATCACAAATTTTACGACAGACTTGACCTTTGAAACTTTCACTTGAGTTTCCCATCTTAAACCTCTCACTTGGTCTTGGAGGATCAACTTCAATGGTCTTTTGAGTAATGAGACCATCATAGTTCATTGAGAAAGGTACAAATTCATCAATCTTTATGTCTTGTCTCTCAACTGAACTTTTGACAAAGATTATATTTTCCATCTCGATTGGTTTGTCATCTTTGTTGCTTCTAAATCTTGGTTGTCTTCTATCATATTCTTCCATGCTTTCTACCTCTCCAATATCAAACAGTTCTTGGTTAGAGAAAACAGGATAAATAGTAATAAATAGGTCACCATTCTTCTTTGTTTCTTCTGTTTTCTAGCTCTCTTTGACACTTTCCCTTCTATGTGGCACTTTGTATGTAGATTTTTCATTGTTCTTCTTTGCCTTGGAACCACCACAAATATCAAAAGATTTGTGTTCTCTTTTCATTTTCTCTTGATGCTTTCTCATTATGGAAGTTATCTTTGGTAGCAAAGGAATCTTCTTCTTTGGTTTATGTTTTCCATTCTTTTGTTCTTTTAAACTTTCATTACTTGAACTTTTGTTACTTGACTCACTCAAGTCATATCTATCCAATAAATCATCATCAAATTCATCTTCTAAGACTTGCACACCAACAAAATTTTCAACACTAGTTCATCAGTCTTCATTACAAACTCACAATTGTCATCAACCTCAACCACCTTGTAATTTTCAACAAACTCCTTTCTCTAATCAAAAACTTCTCTAAACAGTTTAAGATAATCATTCCTCTTTTCCTTATCCACTTTTAATGAGAAATTATCATTAAAAGGTGGAGGAACAACTTTATACTTATCCTCTTCCTTGATCTTTTTCAACTTACCACAAATGTTTCTAGTTGACACCAAGTTTTTCAGAATGTCTAGCTCAAGATGAAAGTATTCTTCAACTTCTCATCAAGATACATTTTCTTCAGTTCTTCAATTTCAGTAATATACCTTGACTGGATGATGTAACTGTCCATACAATCTTGTTCCAAACTTTTGATTTGATTGTCAAAAGTCACTTCACTCATTTCATACACATTAATGATGCTTTGTTTCTTAAAGCATTCACCTTGCAAATTACCAATTTAAATTTTCAAAGAATCATTCATTTCAAGTAAATCAAGATTTGTCAGATTTGAATGTACCTGAGATGAAGAGGACTCTGCTTCAATCTCTATCTTTACCATGAATTCAACATTGGCTTTTTCAATATCATCAGCATGGTTGATTCAGTCAAATACTCCTTCTTGTTGTGGTTGAGCTAATGCAGCATTCCCTTGATTTCTTGGTTGATTTGCATTGTTTATGTTATGGTTAACTATAGCTTGTGGAGGGACTTGTTGGTGACTCTAATATGGTTGCTGTTGTGGGATCAATTGTTGATAATTTTGTTGTTGAAAGTTGTTGTTGTTGATAAACTGTCTTGGTTGCCCTTGATTCTGATATTGGTATTGAAACTAATTTCTTTGTTGATTGTTGTTCTGAAATTTCCTTGGCTGATTGAATTCCCTAGCAAAATGTCCCGGTTGTTGACTTGTCAAAACCTATTATGTCATTTGGACCAGAAACCAAAGATCTTCCAGTTCTGTTATACAGCCTCTTACTTCTCAAAGATAACATTGTAGCCTGCTATTTCAAATCCATATCTTGAACAACCTTCGTATGAATCAGATTCTTAGCTACATAAGCATTGTATGACTCAGTAAACATTGAAAAGAGAGCTTGATACTCATTCCCATGATTCATATTTCCAGCATTATATGGTGCTTGTCCACTGGCTACTGATGATGTATCATTATCATCCAGTAGTTGAACATTGAATCTAGACTGTCCACCTTGATTGCTTGACTGACCAACAACAAATACTCTTGGTGTTTCACCACCATATTCACTTGGTTCTTCAATGATTGGGACTTGTTGTTGGTTCTTTGTAGACAAGTTTCCCACGGGTGCAATAATAGCATTTTCCACTTGGAAGCTTGGTCGGTCTTCTTTAATCATGTTGTTCTCTATCATCTCATGTTTTGCAGCTTGCAAAAAGCATATCACATCATCAAGCTTGAGGGCTGAAAAGTTGGTTTTCTGCTTGATGAATTTGCTAGTAGTGTACCATTCTACAGATAGGGATGACAAAAGCTTCTTGTTAAGATCAAAATCATGTATTCAAATATCTGTTGTTCTGATCTCATTCACAATGGTCACAAATTTGTTCAAAACATATCTTAGTCTTTCACCTTCTATGAACATGAATCTGTCTAGCTGCTGCTTCAGTCTATCCTTCTTGATATCTTTGAGCTCTGTGTTTCCATCAAACATTTCTACAATGGCATCAAACAATTCCTTTGCAGTAGTGTGATGAGCCACACTAGTCAGTATTTCCCAAGATAGACCTAGTTTCAGCATAGACAAAGCTCGGTCATCTTTCTTCTTTATGTGTCTTTCAATCGTTTGGTTGTTGTTTGTGCCATCTACGACATGGGGTCCATTCTTGATGGAGTTCAACATCTCCACATCATTATAGCACACAGCAGCTTCAAACATGATCTTCCATTTGATGTAGTTTTCATGTCCTAACAATCTGGGAATTTTGTTAGTAGACACCTCTTGCTCATCCACAATTCCAGAAATATTTTTTGTATTTTTGAAAAATTTTAAGATTTTAGAAATGAAAAATTACTTATCTTGAAGAAACCTTTTGAAAATATTTGAAAAATAACCATATTTGTGAAGTAAATCCTCAGATCTAATGAATCTGGGTGGATAATAGCAAGATATAGACACATAAGAAAGGAAATCAATGTAAAACAGAGTAAGAAACACTTATAAACCTCAATGAAATAGTAGATATGTGAAAAATGAAAAACAGGGCAACTGACGTCACAAATATGGAACAGTTGTCAGCTGACGTCATTCTTCATCTTCAAAATTGACAGTTTTCAGCAATAGCTCTTCACAAATGCAGCAATACAAGATCTGATACCACTTATCGGTCCCGTATAACTCACTTAATCGCTCAATCACTCACTATCATAACCCACACAAACGTGTCGACATACAGCTTTTATGAAAAACCAAAGAATATTAAAGGCGGAACAAATAATACTCTTAGTATTACTCAACGGACATGAAAGTAACAAACACACGAAGTAACTCAAGAAATTTCCATTTATATTATGAAGGATAAAATGAAAATAAGTTAGAGTTTCTAGATGGAATGTTTGTATTCTTGGCATCTTATCCGTACAAGATAAAGACAGCCGTCAAATCACAATATTCGCTCAGTGTCAGTTGTCATAGGCGTGCCCAAAAGTTTCCTTTTATAGGCCTACCTTAACATCTGACATTCCTTCTAGAAACCCTAATTATTGATACTAAACATATTCAAACGTATTACTAAATATTCTAAGCGTATACAGGTCTTCGAGCAAGCTTCGCAGCTTTTGTCTTTAGCGAGTAGACCTGGTAACCATGAAGTGTGATGGGGAACAGTTCTCAGTGTAAGCTTTACTTAGAATTTTTTCCTTAGAAAATATTCATCAAGCGGGCTTCAATCTTCCTAATAATACCAAACTTTGCTCGATATATATCGTACGAGCAATCTTGTTTTTCAGAGATCCCTTCAAACTTTTGATACTTAATTATTTGAAAAAATCCAAGTATGCTAGTGACACTGTATCTTGCTCAGGGTTGAACCTTGTTCGTTAAAAGTCCTTTAGTTAATTTCTTCATCATCTTAAACTTGTTGGGGCCACTGTCTATTATAAATAAAACTTGCTTGATCCAACAAAATACTTGGTTTTAGCTTGGTTTAGTCAAGAGTTTATTCTGAAAAAAACCTTTGCTTGACTTGAAGAACAACCTTGCTTGATGAGGTGTAGTTTGCTCGAACTAACACTTAAGAAGAATTCCATAAGATAACTTTGCTCGAAGAGCAAAATACCTTGCTTGACTAAGTTTAAGATTGTTGGGAGGCCTAAGTGTGCTCGGTTTCCATAGTTAGCCATTTTCCAAGGAAGTTGAGAAGACTCCAATCTTCCTTAAGCCTTTTCTCATCCCAACAAAAAAATATCAAACATTGAGGTTAAACGTTGAACTTACATGCCTCGAAGTTCAGACTTACAGACCTTTCATTCAAGGTGTTTAGGACTTATACTGATGCCCCACCTCTGTAGTTCTAGTTTTGACCCTCATGTTTGTTTTATTTCAAAACTTTTGAACGTCTATTAACTTTTGGTTGATGTTTAAACGTTTTGCTCACATTTGTTCTTTGTCATATACATAAGATGTTTTATTTTGAGTGACCAAATACTAACAGGCTCGTGTATGACTGGGTAATTACTTTTCTGCCTATCATTATAAGAGATTTATCTTGAAACATGCATATTTCAACAATGTATCTCCACATTAAGTTTACCATTATCATTATGTTTATATCACCTCAGTTTTTACACATTATGGAAAGCAACCATACTTATCAATGACTGCACTAATATTCCTTTTAGCCTATTAAATCCATATGATTGGTATAAATTGTCAATCTACTATCATTTCCCATAAGGTTGGATCAATTTCATTGAAAACCTTTTTAAGCTTCTATAAAGCCTGAACTTTATAATTTTATCATTTCTCAACACCATTAAATTGCTCATCTTGTCAAAAATGATTTACTATGTGTTGCGTCTACATTTAGTGGTTTGTACATAGTTTTGGTTAATATGTATCGTGTTTAAGTGTTTGTATGTATGTAAACCGAGATCACTATATGGATCTCGGTGTGCTTCGGCTTTGTTGGGATAGGCTGTTTGCTTTTCCCTATATATAGACATCATGTATAGGGTTTAAGGTTGGCGTTCATAGGAAGTTTAGCCGTGCATGGGTTTATGTAGCATTGTTCTTAAACACCCGATGTTAATACAACGTGTGTTTTGAAGAAAGACCCCGTGTTCCTTTCGTGTTGTCTTTGTTTGTCATGAATCACCTAACGTTATATTCCGCAATAACGTTAGGTTTGTTGATATCATATTGAAAGATCCTAGCTTGGGACTTACAATTGGTATCAGAGCCACTTCAACCATTCTAGCCTCGGTTTGATATTAACAGATTCAAGATCTCGGGTTTTTGTGATGTTTATGCATTTTCCGGCGGGGGTACAGACCAGAGAAGAAGGATATATTCTGGTTTGGTCAAGGATTGCATTTTCTTTGGAAACATTTTAAATCCGACCAAAATAGGGATTTAGTTGTTACTAAAAATCATCTGGTCAAACTTGCTCCTGGGTTTTCTCGGTAGACTTTCTTTATTTTCGGCCAAGACTTGATCGTTTTCGTCTTACAAACTAGAGTTTTCGGCCAAAACCAAGAGTTCTCTGTTACTTTGGATCGTTCTCGGTCAAAATCGTGGGTTTTCGTTGATTCTTTGTTCTCGGTCCACTTTGGTTCTCGGTCAACGTAGGTTCTCGGTCTACTTGGGTTCTCGGTCAACGCATACGATGACTGAAATTTGGGCCTGACAAACTTTATTTGGGCTTTGTTTCCTGGACTACAAAACAGTTAGACTGATTAAACTAAAATGGATCAATTAACTAATAGTAATAAATCATCCAATGCTACTCTTCACCAAGAACTGGATTCTATAATAGGTACCACTACTAGCATACCCCTTCTACTATCTCATGCAGGGTTTAGCGAGTGGAAATTTAGACTCGAGAAGTATGTTAAAATGAAAGATGCTAAAGTTTGGAGAAGTATCGTTAGGGGTCCTCAAGTAATCACCTACCAACGTGAGAATTCTCAAGAAGTTGCTGTGAAGCCTGTTGAACTATATGATGATGCTGATTTTGAGAAAATGTAGGAGGATGAAAAGGCACTTTCAACATTAACTATGGCACTCTCACCTGAGATTGCCTTGGGTTTTAGAGAATTGCAGTCTGCTAAGGCTCTATGGGAAGCCTTGATTGAGGTTTACGAGGGAAATGAAGACCTGAGAAGAAGTCGTCAAGATTTGCTGAGACGGAAATTCAACATGTTCAATCACATTCTGGGAGATCTGCAAACATCAACTTAACAGCTGCTGAAACAAACAATAAGTTGGTGAACTCTTTGCCTCAAAGTTGGGATATGAACATTGCAGTTATCAAGAAGACGAAAGATCTCAACAGGTTGACATTGTCTGAGGTTATGGTTATCAACAAGGCATGTGATATGGATGACAAACAATGTGCTATAAACCATGCCAAATCCTATAACGCAACAGTTTACAGTGTTGCTTCCAATAATGCCCTTCTCTCACAAGACAACTTCTCGATGTTCAAGACTACTCAAGGTCAACAACAATTTCAACCTCCAGGCAACTTCTCAATGTTTAAATCTGCTCAGAATCAATTCTCTCCTGTTTCACCGCAACCAGCTCAAGTTTTCTTCACTAAACCTGCCCAATCTCTTACTGCTAACGTTAAACCTCAATCATCTGGTGTTTCTCCCAGTCATAATTCTAGTCAGATTCCCTCCATTTCAAAAGAAACTCAAGAGAACATTGCCTTAATGGTGGGATTCATGAACTGCAATGCATTCCTTGCTGGAGATCTGATTCAACCTGTAGTGGCTGCTGAGCTTGATTAGATTCATCCTGATGATGTAGAAGAGATGGATATCACCTGGAAAATCGCTATGGCGGTGTTTCGCGCTAAGAAATTCACTAAGAGAACAGGGAGAAATAATTGGAATGCGCCAAATAATCAAAAAGTGGATTTCAATAAGGACACTCTGAGGTGTTATAACTGTCATGAGCCGGGTCACTTTGCTCATGAATGCACCAATCCTGCCAAGGAAGGAAATATGGAAAGGATGTTGGTTCCCGTGGGTAATGTTAGAGGAGAAGCTGGGGTAGCTCAGGTGATGGTGATTTGGGTATGGTTGCTCAACAGTTCTCCTGGAATGATCAGATGGTTGCTCTTAACATAAACAATCAGACTGCCAACTTTGCTCTTGTTGAAGATGCAGAAGAAGAAAATGTTGCTGAGGAACAAGTCAAGGAACTTAGGTTTGCTTTTATGGCATTCACTTCTTCCAGCTCGTCTGAGGTAAGTTCTCCATTATGCTCTCAAGCTTGTATTGATAAAATAGATCTATATAAATTTCACAACAGTAACTTGCTTAGAGAAATGGAAACGGTTAAATCTAAAAAGCATACACTTAAGAAAAATGAAAAGGCTAATCTAGATAAAATTGAGGCACAGAAAAAGGATTTTTCCAAGCTAAAATCTGATTATAGCTTGAAATTTTGTCATCATCTTGATTCCAAATAGAGAATTATTGAATTAATTGCTGAACTGGAAGCCTCTAAGTTAGAAGTCTCAAATCTAACTGATAAATTTCAAAGGGCTGAACTTGATTTTAGAAAATTTGATGGTTCCAGTAAGGTAGTCAATTCCATGATCGAAAATCAGTTATGGTGGAAAGAGAATGAAGGTGAGAGTATATGATATAGTCTAGTACCCCCACCATACAATGATAACTACACCAGTTTTCCTCTCACCAAAGAGCAGGAAGAAAAGGTGAAAGACATGAAGTATGGTAAACCTGTTAAAAATAAAAAGGTCGACCTAGTAAAGGCTACCGCATCCACTTCAAATGTGAACGATTCTAACGTGTTTGCCTCATGTGCAGATAAAGTAATAGTTGAGGATTGGACTGATGAGGATGATGACTCATGTGTTTCAAATAATAAAGACATTAATTCTGATGTTTATTTAAATTTACCTATTTTGAATTATGTTATTCTGGCTGCTTGTGTAGGCTCTGTTTTTTAAGAGCAAAGATACTTGTGTGGTTGATTCTGTTAAAACTTTGAATTCTGATAATGTGGCTTTTAATAGTAAGTTTAAGAAATCGAAAGAGTCTAATAAATACTCACCACCTAAGTTTGTTAAAAAGGGATGCTCTAATGACAAACAAGGTGGCAAGTCTAATCATGTTTCAAATGGTAAACATCAGGTAAAGCAAACTGGTCCACAAAACCGGTCCAGATAGCGAGTTGATCAAAAGAATTTCTTTATAAAACGACAAACTTGTTTCAACTGTGGCACTCCCTATCATATTGCTAGAAATTGTCCACATCGTCCATACGTTCCGTACTATGGATTCTATTAGTGGAATATACCTCATAATACCTATAGGCGAAATTTCAGGTATAACCAGGCTCATGATTAGAACAGAAACAAATCTGGTAGGTTCAATTCTCATCAGACCAAGCCTAACATGTTTGGTCGAGGTGGTAGAAACAGTGCTACGGTTTCGAAAACGAACACGGGTTCTAAACCGAAACAAGTGGTAAACACAAAATCATCTATTTCTCCCACTAAATTACCAGAGATCAAGTCATCAATACGTACAAATAATGTCAAATCTTACAATGGTAGACATGAATGGTTACCTAAGTCTCTGGTAAAAGAGGCATCGAATTCGATATTAGATGATCAAAATGATATGTCATGGCAACCTGTAACAACCTTAGATTAGTGAGGGTCACCCACTGTAACTATGGACTGGGTACCAAAGTCTAACTAATTTTGCACATCGTGCAGGAACAACTATGGAAGAATATCATCAGACCTTGGTATGTTGATAGTGGATGTTCCAGTCACATGACAGGAGATATTTCCCAGTTATACGACAATCAAATCTTTAACGGTGGGTATGTATCCTTTGCGGAAGGAGAAAAAAGGAAGATTACGCAGAAGGGTACTCTAAGTAACGATGTTCTGAAATTTGAAAATGTTAATTTTGTTTCGGAGTTGAAGCGTGTCATAGATCTGAGAAAACGGTTTTTCAACTCATTTCACTAATAAAGAGTGTCTAATTTTAAAACCTAGTATCATCATACCAGAAGACTGGATTCTGGTTCGATCACAAAGAAAATATAACGCTTACGTGATCGACATGAACAAAAATGTTCCCGATGAAATAACCTGTTTGTTTTCAAAAGTGTCGGAACATAATGCCATGCTTTGGCATCATCGTCTTAGTCATGAAAATGTGAAAAACTTAAACGTCTTGCTAAAAATGATTTGGTGCGTGGTTTACCCGTCAAAGATTTTGTTACTACGAAAAGTGTGTGGCTTGTGCCTTGGGTAAACACAGTCGAAACACTCATAAACCAAAATTGATTAATACCATTTCATCATTTTTTTAATCGTTAAATATGGACCTTTTTCGCCTGGTTCATGTTTTGAGTCTTTCTCGTAGCTCTTATTGTCTCGTTATTAATGATGACTACTCACGTTTTACTTGGGTGTTTTTCTTGTCAAATAAGAGTGAAACTGCAGAATCAATCAAGAGATTCGTGGTGCTTATGGAAAATCA